>NC_080020.1:25575013-25861314 GCF_030020395.1 Manis pentadactyla | reverse complement strand
AAAACGAATACACTGCTACTTGACCTTATATGTAGTCCCAAGTAGTATGCCCAGCCTCAGGGAAAGCATCCGAGCAAAATAAACCTTCTAAGAACCATTTTTGAAATTACTTTACACTTCTTTTTAGGGAGAGAATGCCTTCGGTGTGAAGGTTAAGAAAAATGATAAAATACCTCTTTTTCCTTAAAAGAATCTTAAAGAAGAATGCAGCCTGTACCTCTCTGATCACTTCTGTAGCGAGAGGCAGCAGTCGCGACTGCCCTTTATGCTGAGGCGCCAGGCTCGGAATCATGGCGAAAGACCGCCTCCCACAGTCGTTGCCATGGATACAAGCTGTGCTCTTGCTCGCATCTCGGATGACAGTTACTCCCGACAATGCAAGCGCCGTGCTCTTTACGAGGCATTTTGTATGTAATGTTTACTTCAATCCTCACAATCTTTACACCGAGGAAGGAGGGTTTTACTCTCCCTATATTCCCAGTGAGGGAGTCACACACCCAGTGAGCTTAATTCGTTTCCCGAGGTGCCCTGGCTTTAAGGAACGGAAGCGTGTGATGTGAACCCAGTACTGTCTTTCGCTGAAAGCTGTGGTCTTAGCCCCTTCATGTACTTTACTCTGACTTAAAAGAAACTTTTACACTTGGTACTGTTCACACTATTCCGGCCAGAAAGCCGAGTCAAGATGACGTTATGCAGGGTTATGGAAAAAGCCATTGCATGTCCCCAGAGTCCACATGTCAAAAAAATTTTCCATACTAAATATTTTCCGTATTTCCCATCTTAAATATGAATTCTGAGAAGAGAACTTTTGCTAAGATGTCAAATGCATTCAGAAGGAACAGCAGTTGTACAAACTGCGTTTTTACACCCTAAAACACTAAGAAGGAATCGGGCAAAACCGTTTTATGCTCCCCTGCATGGGTCGCTTTTGATTAAATTTCACGGATTCAGTCAATTAAGCTTTTTTTTTAACAGGTATAATTTTGACAGAGTTAAGATTTATTCGTATAGGAAAATGTTCGTTTGTCAAAAAAGGAAAAGATTATTTTGCTTTCCAGAATTGGCCTGACAAAGTCATTGTTTGCATTTTTGTTTTTGGCATTAAAAATATAATACTTTCTAAGAGCGTTCCGTGTATTGGAATCTCTTCTGACTCCAGGATTTCATAGAATGAGAAAAGGATTGTCAGGGAAATCAGAAACTTAAATTAAAAGTTTAATTCCCTGAACAGTCGAAACAATTGTGGGTGAGGAAAAGAAAGAATATTTTCCTCAATAAAGGTTTCCTTAGAAAAAGGAAATACAATTTGTATCATTTGATCCCTAACCACTTTGTCTTTCGGAAGTTATGCATAAAAAGATTTTGTTATTTTCCTCTTAATTTCTAAGGCTTACAGACTAAATGGTTTCAGAAAATAATCTTTCTTGCGATTTAAAAGTAAAAGAAGGGGAAAATGATGAATAAGAAGAGAGACATGGTGACAGAGCAAGCCTTTGATACCATTATAATCCTCCTTTCTACACTTACTAGTTTTAATCGTTAGCAGTAACTCATTCATTTCTATAAATACTAAAGTGTGAGTAGGGAAAAAGTGGTTTCTGGAAACACTTACGCCAGCATAAAGCTAGTGTATTATAGGACTAAGCCTGCTTATTGCATAAATAATCGAGAGCTGGTATCTGTCCGGAAGAACTCAAAACGAATACACTGCTACTTGACCTTATATGTAGTCCCAAGTAGTATGCCCAGCCTCAGGGAAAGCATCCGAGCAAAATAAACCTTCTAAGAACCATTTTTGAAATTACTTTACACTTCTTTTTAGGGAGAGAATGCCTTCGGTGTGAAGGTTAAGAAAAATGATAAAATACCTCTTTTTCCTTAAAAGAATCTTAAAGAAGAATGCAGCCTGTACCTCTCTGATCACTTCTGTAGCGAGAGGCAGCAGTCGCGACTGCCCTTTATGCTGAGGCGCCAGGCTCGGAATCATGGCGAAAGACCGCCTCCCACAGTCGTTGCCATGGATACAAGCTGTGCTCTTGCTCGCATCTCGGATGACAGTTACTCCCGACAATGCAAGCGCCGTGCTCTTTACGAGGCATTTTGTATGTAATGTTTACTTCAATCCTCACAATCTTTACACCGAGGAAGGAGGGTTTTACTCTCCCTATATTCCCAGTGAGGGAGTCACACACCCAGTGAGCTTAATTCGTTTCCCGAGGTGCCCTGGCTTTAAGGAACGGAAGCGTGTGATGTGAACCCAGTACTGTCTTTCGCTGAAAGCTGTGGTCTTAGCCCCTTCATGTACTTTACTCTGACTTAAAAGAAACTTTTACACTTGGTACTGTTCACACTATTCCGGCCAGAAAGCCGAGTCAAGATGACGTTATGCAGGGTTATGGAAAAAGCCATTGCATGTCCCCAGAGTCCACATGTCAAAAAAATTTTCCATACTAAATATTTTCCGTATTTCCCATCTTAAATATGAATTCTGAGAAGAGAACTTTTGCTAAGATGTCAAATGCATTCAGAAGGAACAGCAGTTGTACAAACTGCGTTTTTACACCCTAAAACACTAAGAAGGAATCGGGCAAAACCGTTTTATGCTCCCCTGCATGGGTCGCTTTTGATTAAATTTCACGGATTCAGTCAATTAAGCTTTTTTTTTAACAGGTATAATTTTGACAGAGTTAAGATTTATTCGTATAGGAAAATGTTCGTTTGTCAAAAAAGGAAAAGATTATTTTGCTTTCCAGAATTGGCCTGACAAAGTCATTGTTTGCATTTTTGTTTTTGGCATTAAAAATATAATACTTTCTAAGAGCGTTCCGTGTATTGGAATCTCTTCTGACTCCAGGATTTCATAGAATGAGAAAAGGATTGTCAGGGAAATCAGAAACTTAAATTAAAAGTTTAATTCCCTGAACAGTCGAAACAATTGTGGGTGAGGAAAAGAAAGAATATTTTCCTCAATAAAGGTTTCCTTAGAAAAAGGAAATACAATTTGTATCATTTGATCCCTAACCACTTTGTCTTTCGGAAGTTATGCATAAAAAGATTTTGTTATTTTCCTCTTAATTTCTAAGGCTTACAGACTAAATGGTTTCAGAAAATAATCTTTCTTGCGATTTAAAAGTAAAAGAAGGGGAAAATGATGAATAAGAAGAGAGACATGGTGACAGAGCAAGCCTTTGATACCATTATAATCCTCCTTTCTACACTTACTAGTTTTAATCGTTAGCAGTAACTCATTCATTTCTATAAATACTAAAGTGTGAGTAGGGAAAAAGTGGTTTCTGGAAACACTTACGCCAGCATAAAGCTAGTGTATTATAGGACTAAGCCTGCTTATTGCATAAATAATCGAGAGCTGGTATCTGTCCGGAAGAACTCAAAACGAATACACTGCTACTTGACCTTATATGTAGTCCCAAGTAGTATGCCCAGCCTCAGGGAAAGCATCCGAGCAAAATAAACCTTCTAAGAACCATTTTTGAAATTACTTTACACTTCTTTTTAGGGAGAGAATGCCTTCGGTGTGAAGGTTAAGAAAAATGATAAAATACCTCTTTTTCCTTAAAAGAATCTTAAAGAAGAATGCAGCCTGTACCTCTCTGATCACTTCTGTAGCGAGAGGCAGCAGTCGCGACTGCCCTTTATGCTGAGGCGCCAGGCTCGGAATCATGGCGAAAGACCGCCTCCCACAGTCGTTGCCATGGATACAAGCTGTGCTCTTGCTCGCATCTCGGATGACAGTTACTCCCGACAATGCAAGCGCCGTGCTCTTTACGAGGCATTTTGTATGTAATGTTTACTTCAATCCTCACAATCTTTACACCGAGGAAGGAGGGTTTTACTCTCCCTATATTCCCAGTGAGGGAGTCACACACCCAGTGAGCTTAATTCGTTTCCCGAGGTGTCCTGGCTTTAAGGAACGGAAGCGTGTGATGTGAACCCAGTACTGTCTTTCGCTGAAAGCTGTGGTCTTAGCCCCTTCATGTACTTTACTCTGACTTAAAAGAAACTTTTACACTTGGTACTGTTCACACTATTCCGGCCAGAAAGCCGAGTCAAGATGACGTTATGCAGGGTTATGGAAAAAGCCATTGCATGTCCCCAGAGTCCACATGTCAAAAAAATTTTCCATACTAAATATTTTCCGTATTTCCCATCTTAAATATGAATTCTGAGAAGAGAACTTTTGCTAAGATGTCAAATGCATTCAGAAGGAACAGCAGTTGTACAAACTGCGTTTTTACACCCTAAAACACTAAGAAGGAATCGGGCAAAACCGTTTTATGCTCCCCTGCATGGGTCGCTTTTGATTAAATTTCACGGATTCAGTCAATTAAGCTTTTTTTTTAACAGGTATAATTTTGACAGAGTTAAGATTTATTCGTATAGGAAAATGTTCGTTTGTCAAAAAAGGAAAAGATTATTTTGCTTTCCAGAATTGGCCTGACAAAGTCATTGTTTGCATTTTTGTTTTTGGCATTAAAAATATAATACTTTCTAAGAGCGTTCCGTGTATTGGAATCTCTTCTGACTCCAGGATTTCATAGAATGAGAAAAGGATTGTCAGGGAAATCAGAAACTTAAATTAAAAGTTTAATTCCCTGAACAGTCGAAACAATTGTGGGTGAGGAAAAGAAAGAATATTTTCCTCAATAAAGGTTTCCTTAGAAAAAGGAAATACAATTTGTATCATTTGATCCCTAACCACTTTGTCTTTCGGAAGTTATGCATAAAAAGATTTTGTTATTTTCCTCTTAATTTCTAAGGCTTACAGACTAAATGGTTTCAGAAAATAATCTTTCTTGCGATTTAAAAGTAAAAGAAGGGGAAAATGATGAATAAGAAGAGAGACATGGTGACAGAGCAAGCCTTTGATACCATTATAATCCTCCTTTCTACACTTACTAGTTTTAATCGTTAGCAGTAACTCATTCATTTCTATAAATACTAAAGTGTGAGTAGGGAAAAAGTGGTTTCTGGAAACACTTACGCCAGCATAAAGCTAGTGTATTATAGGACTAAGCCTGCTTATTGCATAAATAATCGAGAGCTGGTATCTGTCCGGAAGAACTCAAAACGAATACACTGCTACTTGACCTTATATGTAGTCCCAAGTAGTATGCCCAGCCTCAGGGAAAGCATCCGAGCAAAATAAACCTTCTAAGAACCATTTTTGAAATTACTTTACACTTCTTTTTAGGGAGAGAATGCCTTCGGTGTGAAGGTTAAGAAAAATGATAAAATACCTCTTTTTCCTTAAAAGAATCTTAAAGAAGAATGCAGCCTGTACCTCTCTGATCACTTCTGTAGCGAGAGGCAGCAGTCGCGACTGCCCTTTATGCTGAGGCGCCAGGCTCGGAATCATGGCGAAAGACCGCCTCCCACAGTCGTTGCCATGGATACAAGCTGTGCTCTTGCTCGCATCTCGGATGACAGTTACTCCCGACAATGCAAGCGCCGTGCTCTTTACGAGGCATTTTGTATGTAATGTTTACTTCAATCCTCACAATCTTTACACCGAGGAAGGAGGGTTTTACTCTCCCTATATTCCCAGTGAGGGAGTCACACACCCAGTGAGCTTAATTCGTTTCCCGAGGTGCCCTGGCTTTAAGGAACGGAAGCGTGTGATGTGAACCCAGTACTGTCTTTCGCTGAAAGCTGTGGTCTTAGCCCCTTCATGTACTTTACTCTGACTTAAAAGAAACTTTTACACTTGGTACTGTTCACACTATTCCGGCCAGAAAGCCGAGTCAAGATGACGTTATGCAGGGTTATGGAAAAAGCCATTGCATGTCCCCAGAGTCCACATGTCAAAAAAATTTTCCATACTAAATATTTTCCGTATTTCCCATCTTAAATATGAATTCTGAGAAGAGAACTTTTGCTAAGATGTCAAATGCATTCAGAAGGAACAGCAGTTGTACAAACTGCGTTTTTACACCCTAAAACACTAAGAAGGAATCGGGCAAAACCGTTTTATGCTCCCCTGCATGGGTCGCTTTTGATTAAATTTCACGGATTCAGTCAATTAAGCTTTTTTTTTAACAGGTATAATTTTGACAGAGTTAAGATTTATTCGTATAGGAAAATGTTCGTTTGTCAAAAAAGGAAAAGATTATTTTGCTTTCCAGAATTGGCCTGACAAAGTCATTGTTTGCATTTTTGTTTTTGGCATTAAAAATATAATACTTTCTAAGAACGTTCCGTGTATTGGAATCTCTTCTGACTCCAGGATTTCATAGAATGAGAAAAGGATTGTCAGGGAAATCAGAAACTTAAATTAAAAGTTTAATTCCCTGAACAGTCGAAACAATTGTGGGTGAGGAAAAGAAAGAATATTTTCCTCAATAAAGGTTTCCTTAGAAAAAGGAAATACAATTTGTATCATTTGATCCCTAACCACTTTGTCTTTCGGAAGTTATGCATAAAAAGATTTTGTTATTTTCCTCTTAATTTCTAAGGCTTACAGACTAAATGGTTTCAGAAAATAATCTTTCTTGCGATTTAAAAGTAAAAGAAGGGGAAAATGATGAATAAGAAGAGAGACATGGTGACAGAGCAAGCCTTTGATACCATTATAATCCTCCTTTCTACACTTACTAGTTTTAATCGTTAGCAGTAACTCATTCATTTCTATAAATACTAAAGTGTGAGTAGGGAAAAAGTGGTTTCTGGAAACACTTACGCCAGCATAAAGCTAGTGTATTATAGGACTAAGCCTGCTTATTGCATAAATAATCGAGAGCTGGTATCTGTCCGGAAGAACTCAAAACGAATACACTGCTACTTGACCTTATATGTAGTCCCAAGTAGTATGCCCAGCCTCAGGGAAAGCATCCGAGCAAAATAAACCTTCTAAGAACCATTTTTGAAATTACTTTACACTTCTTTTTAGGGAGAGAATGCCTTCGGTGTGAAGGTTAAGAAAAATGATAAAATACCTCTTTTTCCTTAAAAGAATCTTAAAGAAGAATGCAGCCTGTACCTCTCTGATCACTTCTGTAGCGAGAGGCAGCAGTCGCGACTGCCCTTTATGCTGAGGCGCCAGGCTCGGAATCATGGCGAAAGACCGCCTCCCACAGTCGTTGCCATGGATACAAGCTGTGCTCTTGCTCGCATCTCGGATGACAGTTACTCCCGACAATGCAAGCGCCGTGCTCTTTACGAGGCATTTTGTATGTAATGTTTACTTCAATCCTCACAATCTTTACACCGAGGAAGGAGGGTTTTACTCTCCCTATATTCCCAGTGAGGGAGTCACACACCCAGTGAGCTTAATTCGTTTCCCGAGGTGCCCTGGCTTTAAGGAACGGAAGCGTGTGATGTGAACCCAGTACTGTCTTTCGCTGAAAGCTGTGGTCTTAGCCCCTTCATGTACTTTACTCTGACTTAAAAGAAACTTTTACACTTGGTACTGTTCACACTATTCCGGCCAGAAAGCCGAGTCAAGATGACGTTATGCAGGGTTATGGAAAAAGCCATTGCATGTCCCCAGAGTCCACATGTCAAAAAAATTTTCCATACTAAATATTTTCCGTATTTCCCATCTTAAATATGAATTCTGAGAAGAGAACTTTTGCTAAGATGTCAAATGCATTCAGAAGGAACAGCAGTTGTACAAACTGCGTTTTTACACCCTAAAACACTAAGAAGGAATCGGGCAAAACCGTTTTATGCTCCCCTGCATGGGTCGCTTTTGATTAAATTTCACGGATTCAGTCAATTAAGCTTTTTTTTTAACAGGTATAATTTTGACAGAGTTAAGATTTATTCGTATAGGAAAATGTTCGTTTGTCAAAAAAGGAAAAGATTATTTTGCTTTCCAGAATTGGCCTGACAAAGTCATTGTTTGCATTTTTGTTTTTGGCATTAAAAATATAATACTTTCTAAGAGCGTTCCGTGTATTGGAATCTCTTCTGACTCCAGGATTTCATAGAATGAGAAAAGGATTGTCAGGGAAATCAGAAACTTAAATTAAAAGTTTAATTCCCTGAACAGTCGAAACAATTGTGGGTGAGGAAAAGAAAGAATATTTTCCTCAATAAAGGTTTCCTTAGAAAAAGGAAATACAATTTGTATCATTTGATCCCTAACCACTTTGTCTTTCGGAAGTTATGCATAAAAAGATTTTGTTATTTTCCTCTTAATTTCTAAGGCTTACAGACTAAATGGTTTCAGAAAATAATCTTTCTTGCGATTTAAAAGTAAAAGAAGGGGAAAATGATGAATAAGAAGAGAGACATGGTGACAGAGCAAGCCTTTGATACCATTATAATCCTCCTTTCTACACTTACTAGTTTTAATCGTTAGCAGTAACTCATTCATTTCTATAAATACTAAAGTGTGAGTAGGGAAAAAGTGGTTTCTGGAAACACTTACGCCAGCATAAAGCTAGTGTATTATAGGACTAAGCCTGCTTATTGCATAAATAATCGAGAGCTGGTATCTGTCCGGAAGAACTCAAAACGAATACACTGCTACTTGACCTTATATGTAGTCCCAAGTAGTATGCCCAGCCTCAGGGAAAGCATCCGAGCAAAATAAACCTTCTAAGAACCATTTTTGAAATTACTTTACACTTCTTTTTAGGGAGAGAATGCCTTCGGTGTGAAGGTTAAGAAAAATGATAAAATACCTCTTTTTCCTTAAAAGAATCTTAAAGAAGAATGCAGCCTGTACCTCTCTGATCACTTCTGTAGCGAGAGGCAGCAGTCGCGACTGCCCTTTATGCTGAGGCGCCAGGCTCGGAATCATGGCGAAAGACCGCCTCCCACAGTCGTTGCCATGGATACAAGCTGTGCTCTTGCTCGCATCTCGGATGACAGTTACTCCCGACAATGCAAGCGCCGTGCTCTTTACGAGGCATTTTGTATGTAATGTTTACTTCAATCCTCACAATCTTTACACCGAGGAAGGAGGGTTTTACTCTCCCTATATTCCCAGTGAGGGAGTCACACACCCAGTGAGCTTAATTCGTTTCCCGAGGTGTCCTGGCTTTAAGGAACGGAAGCGTGTGATGTGAACCCAGTACTGTCTTTCGCTGAAAGCTGTGGTCTTAGCCCCTTCATGTACTTTACTCTGACTTAAAAGAAACTTTTACACTTGGTACTGTTCACACTATTCCGGCCAGAAAGCCGAGTCAAGATGACGTTATGCAGGGTTATGGAAAAAGCCATTGCATGTCCCCAGAGTCCACATGTCAAAAAAATTTTCCATACTAAATATTTTCCGTATTTCCCATCTTAAATATGAATTCTGAGAAGAGAACTTTTGCTAAGATGTCAAATGCATTCAGAAGGAACAGCAGTTGTACAAACTGCGTTTTTACACCCTAAAACACTAAGAAGGAATCGGGCAAAACCGTTTTATGCTCCCCTGCATGGGTCGCTTTTGATTAAATTTCACGGATTCAGTCAATTAAGCTTTTTTTTTAACAGGTATAATTTTGACAGAGTTAAGATTTATTCGTATAGGAAAATGTTCGTTTGTCAAAAAAGGAAAAGATTATTTTGCTTTCCAGAATTGGCCTGACAAAGTCATTGTTTGCATTTTTGTTTTTGGCATTAAAAATATAATACTTTCTAAGAGCGTTCCGTGTATTGGAATCTCTTCTGACTCCAGGATTTCATAGAATGAGAAAAGGATTGTCAGGGAAATCAGAAACTTAAATTAAAAGTTTAATTCCCTGAACAGTCGAAACAATTGTGGGTGAGGAAAAGAAAGAATATTTTCCTCAATAAAGGTTTCCTTAGAAAAAGGAAATACAATTTGTATCATTTGATCCCTAACCACTTTGTCTTTCGGAAGTTATGCATAAAAAGATTTTGTTATTTTCCTCTTAATTTCTAAGGCTTACAGACTAAATGGTTTCAGAAAATAATCTTTCTTGCGATTTAAAAGTAAAAGAAGGGGAAAATGATGAATAAGAAGAGAGACATGGTGACAGAGCAAGCCTTTGATACCATTATAATCCTCCTTTCTACACTTACTAGTTTTAATCGTTAGCAGTAACTCATTCATTTCTATAAATACTAAAGTGTGAGTAGGGAAAAAGTGGTTTCTGGAAACACTTACGCCAGCATAAAGCTAGTGTATTATAGGACTAAGCCTGCTTATTGCATAAATAATCGAGAGCTGGTATCTGTCCGGAAGAACTCAAAACGAATACACTGCTACTTGACCTTATATGTAGTCCCAAGTAGTATGCCCAGCCTCAGGGAAAGCATCCGAGCAAAATAAACCTTCTAAGAACCATTTTTGAAATTACTTTACACTTCTTTTTAGGGAGAGAATGCCTTCGGTGTGAAGGTTAAGAAAAATGATAAAATACCTCTTTTTCCTTAAAAGAATCTTAAAGAAGAATGCAGCCTGTACCTCTCTGATCACTTCTGTAGCGAGAGGCAGCAGTCGCGACTGCCCTTTATGCTGAGGCGCCAGGCTCGGAATCATGGCGAAAGACCGCCTCCCACAGTCGTTGCCATGGATACAAGCTGTGCTCTTGCTCGCATCTCGGATGACAGTTACTCCCGACAATGCAAGCGCCGTGCTCTTTACGAGGCATTTTGTATGTAATGTTTACTTCAATCCTCACAATCTTTACACCGAGGAAGGAGGGTTTTACTCTCCCTATATTCCCAGTGAGGGAGTCACACACCCAGTGAGCTTAATTCGTTTCCCGAGGTGTCCTGGCTTTAAGGAACGGAAGCGTGTGATGTGAACCCAGTACTGTCTTTCGCTGAAAGCTGTGGTCTTAGCCCCTTCATGTACTTTACTCTGACTTAAAAGAAACTTTTACACTTGGTACTGTTCACACTATTCCGGCCAGAAAGCCGAGTCAAGATGACGTTATGCAGGGTTATGGAAAAAGCCATTGCATGTCCCCAGAGTCCACATGTCAAAAAAATTTTCCATACTAAATATTTTCCGTATTTCCCATCTTAAATATGAATTCTGAGAAGAGAACTTTTGCTAAGATGTCAAATGCATTCAGAAGGAACAGCAGTTGTACAAACTGCGTTTTTACACCCTAAAACACTAAGAAGGAATCGGGCAAAACCGTTTTATGCTCCCCTGCATGGGTCGCTTTTGATTAAATTTCACGGATTCAGTCAATTAAGCTTTTTTTTTAACAGGTATAATTTTGACAGAGTTAAGATTTATTCGTATAGGAAAATGTTCGTTTGTCAAAAAAGGAAAAGATTATTTTGCTTTCCAGAATTGGCCTGACAAAGTCATTGTTTGCATTTTTGTTTTTGGCATTAAAAATATAATACTTTCTAAGAACGTTCCGTGTATTGGAATCTCTTCTGACTCCAGGATTTCATAGAATGAGAAAAGGATTGTCAGGGAAATCAGAAACTTAAATTAAAAGTTTAATTCCCTGAACAGTCGAAACAATTGTGGGTGAGGAAAAGAAAGAATATTTTCCTCAATAAAGGTTTCCTTAGAAAAAGGAAATACAATTTGTATCATTTGATCCCTAACCACTTTGTCTTTCGGAAGTTATGCATAAAAAGATTTTGTTATTTTCCTCTTAATTTCTAAGGCTTACAGACTAAATGGTTTCAGAAAATAATCTTTCTTGCGATTTAAAAGTAAAAGAAGGGGAAAATGATGAATAAGAAGAGAGACATGGTGACAGAGCAAGCCTTTGATACCATTATAATCCTCCTTTCTACACTTACTAGTTTTAATCGTTAGCAGTAACTCATTCATTTCTATAAATACTAAAGTGTGAGTAGGGAAAAAGTGGTTTCTGGAAACACTTACGCCAGCATAAAGCTAGTGTATTATAGGACTAAGCCTGCTTATTGCATAAATAATCGAGAGCTGGTATCTGTCCGGAAGAACTCAAAACGAATACACTGCTACTTGACCTTATATGTAGTCCCAAGTAGTATGCCCAGCCTCAGGGAAAGCATCCGAGCAAAATAAACCTTCTAAGAACCATTTTTGAAATTACTTTACACTTCTTTTTAGGGAGAGAATGCCTTCGGTGTGAAGGTTAAGAAAAATGATAAAATACCTCTTTTTCCTTAAAAGAATCTTAAAGAAGAATGCAGCCTGTACCTCTCTGATCACTTCTGTAGCGAGAGGCAGCAGTCGCGACTGCCCTTTATGCTGAGGCGCCAGGCTCGGAATCATGGCGAAAGACCGCCTCCCACAGTCGTTGCCATGGATACAAGCTGTGCTCTTGCTCGCATCTCGGATGACAGTTACTCCCGACAATGCAAGCGCCGTGCTCTTTACGAGGCATTTTGTATGTAATGTTTACTTCAATCCTCACAATCTTTACACCGAGGAAGGAGGGTTTTACTCTCCCTATATTCCCAGTGAGGGAGTCACACACCCAGTGAGCTTAATTCGTTTCCCGAGGTGCCCTGGCTTTAAGGAACGGAAGCGTGTGATGTGAACCCAGTACTGTCTTTCGCTGAAAGCTGTGGTCTTAGCCCCTTCATGTACTTTACTCTGACTTAAAAGAAACTTTTACACTTGGTACTGTTCACACTATTCCGGCCAGAAAGCCGAGTCAAGATGACGTTATGCAGGGTTATGGAAAAAGCCATTGCATGTCCCCAGAGTCCACATGTCAAAAAAATTTTCCATACTAAATATTTTCCGTATTTCCCATCTTAAATATGAATTCTGAGAAGAGAACTTTTGCTAAGATGTCAAATGCATTCAGAAGGAACAGCAGTTGTACAAACTGCGTTTTTACACCCTAAAACACTAAGAAGGAATCGGGCAAAACCGTTTTATGCTCCCCTGCATGGGTCGCTTTTGATTAAATTTCACGGATTCAGTCAATTAAGCTTTTTTTTTAACAGGTATAATTTTGACAGAGTTAAGATTTATTCGTATAGGAAAATGTTCGTTTGTCAAAAAAGGAAAAGATTATTTTGCTTTCCAGAATTGGCCTGACAAAGTCATTGTTTGCATTTTTGTTTTTGGCATTAAAAATATAATACTTTCTAAGAGCGTTCCGTGTATTGGAATCTCTTCTGACTCCAGGATTTCATAGAATGAGAAAAGGATTGTCAGGGAAATCAGAAACTTAAATTAAAAGTTTAATTCCCTGAACAGTCGAAACAATTGTGGGTGAGGAAAAGAAAGAATATTTTCCTCAATAAAGGTTTCCTTAGAAAAAGGAAATACAATTTGTATCATTTGATCCCTAACCACTTTGTCTTTCGGAAGTTATGCATAAAAAGATTTTGTTATTTTCCTCTTAATTTCTAAGGCTTACAGACTAAATGGTTTCAGAAAATAATCTTTCTTGCGATTTAAAAGTAAAAGAAGGGGAAAATGATGAATAAGAAGAGAGACATGGTGACAGAGCAAGCCTTTGATACCATTATAATCCTCCTTTCTACACTTACTAGTTTTAATCGTTAGCAGTAACTCATTCATTTCTATAAATACTAAAGTGTGAGTAGGGAAAAAGTGGTTTCTGGAAACACTTACGCCAGCATAAAGCTAGTGTATTATAGGACTAAGCCTGCTTATTGCATAAATAATCGAGAGCTGGTATCTGTCCGGAAGAACTCAAAACGAATACACTGCTACTTGACCTTATATGTAGTCCCAAGTAGTATGCCCAGCCTCAGGGAAAGCATCCGAGCAAAATAAACCTTCTAAGAACCATTTTTGAAATTACTTTACACTTCTTTTTAGGGAGAGAATGCCTTCGGTGTGAAGGTTAAGAAAAATGATAAAATACCTCTTTTTCCTTAAAAGAATCTTAAAGAAGAATGCAGCCTGTACCTCTCTGATCACTTCTGTAGCGAGAGGCAGCAGTCGCGACTGCCCTTTATGCTGAGGCGCCAGGCTCGGAATCATGGCGAAAGACCGCCTCCCACAGTCGTTGCCATGGATACAAGCTGTGCTCTTGCTCGCATCTCGGATGACAGTTACTCCCGACAATGCAAGCGCCGTGCTCTTTACGAGGCATTTTGTATGTAATGTTTACTTCAATCCTCACAATCTTTACACCGAGGAAGGAGGGTTTTACTCTCCCTATATTCCCAGTGAGGGAGTCACACACCCAGTGAGCTTAATTCGTTTCCCGAGGTGCCCTGGCTTTAAGGAACGGAAGCGTGTGATGTGAACCCAGTACTGTCTTTCGCTGAAAGCTGTGGTCTTAGCCCCTTCATGTACTTTACTCTGACTTAAAAGAAACTTTTACACTTGGTACTGTTCACACTATTCCGGCCAGAAAGCCGAGTCAAGATGACGTTATGCAGGGTTATGGAAAAAGCCATTGCATGTCCCCAGAGTCCACATGTCAAAAAAATTTTCCATACTAAATATTTTCCGTATTTCCCATCTTAAATATGAATTCTGAGAAGAGAACTTTTGCTAAGATGTCAAATGCATTCAGAAGGAACAGCAGTTGTACAAACTGCGTTTTTACACCCTAAAACACTAAGAAGGAATCGGGCAAAACCGTTTTATGCTCCCCTGCATGGGTCGCTTTTGATTAAATTTCACGGATTCAGTCAATTAAGCTTTTTTTTTAACAGGTATAATTTTGACAGAGTTAAGATTTATTCGTATAGGAAAATGTTCGTTTGTCAAAAAAGGAAAAGATTATTTTGCTTTCCAGAATTGGCCTGACAAAGTCATTGTTTGCATTTTTGTTTTTGGCATTAAAAATATAATACTTTCTAAGAGCGTTCCGTGTATTGGAATCTCTTCTGACTCCAGGATTTCATAGAATGAGAAAAGGATTGTCAGGGAAATCAGAAACTTAAATTAAAAGTTTAATTCCCTGAACAGTCGAAACAATTGTGGGTGAGGAAAAGAAAGAATATTTTCCTCAATAAAGGTTTCCTTAGAAAAAGGAAATACAATTTGTATCATTTGATCCCTAACCACTTTGTCTTTCGGAAGTTATGCATAAAAAGATTTTGTTATTTTCCTCTTAATTTCTAAGGCTTACAGACTAAATGGTTTCAGAAAATAATCTTTCTTGCGATTTAAAAGTAAAAGAAGGGGAAAATGATGAATAAGAAGAGAGACATGGTGACAGAGCAAGCCTTTGATACCATTATAATCCTCCTTTCTACACTTACTAGTTTTAATCGTTAGCAGTAACTCATTCATTTCTATAAATACTAAAGTGTGAGTAGGGAAAAAGTGGTTTCTGGAAACACTTACGCCAGCATAAAGCTAGTGTATTATAGGACTAAGCCTGCTTATTGCATAAATAATCGAGAGCTGGTATCTGTCCGGAAGAACTCAAAACGAATACACTGCTACTTGACCTTATATGTAGTCCCAAGTAGTATGCCCAGCCTCAGGGAAAGCATCCGAGCAAAATAAACCTTCTAAGAACCATTTTTGAAATTACTTTACACTTCTTTTTAGGGAGAGAATGCCTTCGGTGTGAAGGTTAAGAAAAATGATAAAATACCTCTTTTTCCTTAAAAGAATCTTAAAGAAGAATGCAGCCTGTACCTCTCTGATCACTTCTGTAGCGAGAGGCAGCAGTCGCGACTGCCCTTTATGCTGAGGCGCCAGGCTCGGAATCATGGCGAAAGACCGCCTCCCACAGTCGTTGCCATGGATACAAGCTGTGCTCTTGCTCGCATCTCGGATGACAGTTACTCCCGACAATGCAAGCGCCGTGCTCTTTACGAGGCATTTTGTATGTAATGTTTACTTCAATCCTCACAATCTTTACACCGAGGAAGGAGGGTTTTACTCTCCCTATATTCCCAGTGAGGGAGTCACACACCCAGTGAGCTTAATTCGTTTCCCGAGGTGTCCTGGCTTTAAGGAACGGAAGCGTGTGATGTGAACCCAGTACTGTCTTTCGCTGAAAGCTGTGGTCTTAGCCCCTTCATGTACTTTACTCTGACTTAAAAGAAACTTTTACACTTGGTACTGTTCACACTATTCCGGCCAGAAAGCCGAGTCAAGATGACGTTATGCAGGGTTATGGAAAAAGCCATTGCATGTCCCCAGAGTCCACATGTCAAAAAAATTTTCCATACTAAATATTTTCCGTATTTCCCATCTTAAATATGAATTCTGAGAAGAGAACTTTTGCTAAGATGTCAAATGCATTCAGAAGGAACAGCAGTTGTACAAACTGCGTTTTTACACCCTAAAACACTAAGAAGGAATCGGGCAAAACCGTTTTATGCTCCCCTGCATGGGTCGCTTTTGATTAAATTTCACGGATTCAGTCAATTAAGCTTTTTTTTTAACAGGTATAATTTTGACAGAGTTAAGATTTATTCGTATAGGAAAATGTTCGTTTGTCAAAAAAGGAAAAGATTATTTTGCTTTCCAGAATTGGCCTGACAAAGTCATTGTTTGCATTTTTGTTTTTGGCATTAAAAATATAATACTTTCTAAGAGCGTTCCGTGTATTGGAATCTCTTCTGACTCCAGGATTTCATAGAATGAGAAAAGGATTGTCAGGGAAATCAGAAACTTAAATTAAAAGTTTAATTCCCTGAACAGTCGAAACAATTGTGGGTGAGGAAAAGAAAGAATATTTTCCTCAATAAAGGTTTCCTTAGAAAAAGGAAATACAATTTGTATCATTTGATCCCTAACCACTTTGTCTTTCGGAAGTTATGCATAAAAAGATTTTGTTATTTTCCTCTTAATTTCTAAGGCTTACAGACTAAATGGTTTCAGAAAATAATCTTTCTTCCGATTTAAAAGTAAAAGAAGGGGAAAATGATGAATAAGAAGAGAGACATGGTGACAGAGCAAGCCTTTGATACCATTATAATCCTCCTTTCTACACTTACTAGTTTTAATCGTTAGCAGTAACTCATTCATTTCTATAAATACTAAAGTGTGAGTAGGGAAAAAGTGGTTTCTGGAAACACTTACGCCAGCATAAAGCTAGTGTATTATAGGACTAAGCCTGCTTATTGCATAAATAATCGAGAGCTGGTATCTGTCCGGAAGAACTCAAAACGAATACACTGCTACTTGACCTTATATGTAGTCCCAAGTAGTATGCCCAGCCTCAGGGAAAGCATCCGAGCAAAATAAACCTTCTAAGAACCATTTTTGAAATTACTTTACACTTCTTTTTAGGGAGAGAATGCCTTCGGTGTGAAGGTTAAGAAAAATGATAAAATACCTCTTTTTCCTTAAAAGAATCTTAAAGAAGAATGCAGCCTGTACCTCTCTGATCACTTCTGTAGCGAGAGGCAGCAGTCGCGACTGCCCTTTATGCTGAGGCGCCAGGCTCGGAATCATGGCGAAAGACCGCCTCCCACAGTCGTTGCCATGGATACAAGCTGTGCTCTTGCTCGCATCTCGGATGACAGTTACTCCCGACAATGCAAGCGCCGTGCTCTTTACGAGGCATTTTGTATGTAATGTTTACTTCAATCCTCACAATCTTTACACCGAGGAAGGAGGGTTTTACTCTCCCTATATTCCCAGTGAGGGAGTCACACACCCAGTGAGCTTAATTCGTTTCCCGAGGTGCCCTGGCTTTAAGGAACGGAAGCGTGTGATGTGAACCCAGTACTGTCTTTCGCTGAAAGCTGTGGTCTTAGCCCCTTCATGTACTTTACTCTGACTTAAAAGAAACTTTTACACTTGGTACTGTTCACACTATTCCGGCCAGAAAGCCGAGTCAAGATGACGTTATGCAGGGTTATGGAAAAAGCCATTGCATGTCCCCAGAGTCCACATGTCAAAAAAATTTTCCATACTAAATATTTTCCGTATTTCCCATCTTAAATATGAATTCTGAGAAGAGAACTTTTGCTAAGATGTCAAATGCATTCAGAAGGAACAGCAGTTGTACAAACTGCGTTTTTACACCCTAAAACACTAAGAAGGAATCGGGCAAAACCGTTTTATGCTCCCCTGCATGGGTCGCTTTTGATTAAATTTCACGGATTCAGTCAATTAAGCTTTTTTTTTAACAGGTATAATTTTGACAGAGTTAAGATTTATTCGTATAGGAAAATGTTCGTTTGTCAAAAAAGGAAAAGATTATTTTGCTTTCCAGAATTGGCCTGACAAAGTCATTGTTTGCATTTTTGTTTTTGGCATTAAAAATATAATACTTTCTAAGAGCGTTCCGTGTATTGGAATCTCTTCTGACTCCAGGATTTCATAGAATGAGAAAAGGATTGTCAGGGAAATCAGAAACTTAAATTAAAAGTTTAATTCCCTGAACAGTCGAAACAATTGTGGGTGAGGAAAAGAAAGAATATTTTCCTCAATAAAGGTTTCCTTAGAAAAAGGAAATACAATTTGTATCATTTGATCCCTAACCACTTTGTCTTTCGGAAGTTATGCATAAAAAGATTTTGTTATTTTCCTCTTAATTTCTAAGGCTTACAGACTAAATGGTTTCAGAAAATAATCTTTCTTGCGATTTAAAAGTAAAAGAAGGGGAAAATGATGAATAAGAAGAGAGACATGGTGACAGAGCAAGCCTTTGATACCATTATAATCCTCCTTTCTACACTTACTAGTTTTAATCGTTAGCAGTAACTCATTCATTTCTATAAATACTAAAGTGTGAGTAGGGAAAAAGTGGTTTCTGGAAACACTTACGCCAGCATAAAGCTAGTGTATTATAGGACTAAGCCTGCTTATTGCATAAATAATCGAGAGCTGGTATCTGTCCGGAAGAACTCAAAACGAATACACTGCTACTTGACCTTATATGTAGTCCCAAGTAGTATGCCCAGCCTCAGGGAAAGCATCCGAGCAAAATAAACCTTCTAAGAACCATTTTTGAAATTACTTTACACTTCTTTTTAGGGAGAGAATGCCTTCGGTGTGAAGGTTAAGAAAAATGATAAAATACCTCTTTTTCCTTAAAAGAATCTTAAAGAAGAATGCAGCCTGTACCTCTCTGATCACTTCTGTAGCGAGAGGCAGCAGTCGCGACTGCCCTTTATGCTGAGGCGCCAGGCTCGGAATCATGGCGAAAGACCGCCTCCCACAGTCGTTGCCATGGATACAAGCTGTGCTCTTGCTCGCATCTCGGATGACAGTTACTCCCGACAATGCAAGCGCCGTGCTCTTTACGAGGCATTTTGTATGTAATGTTTACTTCAATCCTCACAATCTTTACACCGAGGAAGGAGGGTTTTACTCTCCCTATATTCCCAGTGAGGGAGTCACACACCCAGTGAGCTTAATTCGTTTCCCGAGGTGCCCTGGCTTTAAGGAACGGAAGCGTGTGATGTGAACCCAGTACTGTCTTTCGCTGAAAGCTGTGGTCTTAGCCCCTTCATGTACTTTACTCTGACTTAAAAGAAACTTTTACACTTGGTACTGTTCACACTATTCCGGCCAGAAAGCCGAGTCAAGATGACGTTATGCAGGGTTATGGAAAAAGCCATTGCATGTCCCCAGAGTCCACATGTCAAAAAAATTTTCCATACTAAATATTTTCCGTATTTCCCATCTTAAATATGAATTCTGAGAAGAGAACTTTTGCTAAGATGTCAAATGCATTCAGAAGGAACAGCAGTTGTACAAACTGCGTTTTTACACCCTAAAACACTAAGAAGGAATCGGGCAAAACCGTTTTATGCTCCCCTGCATGGGTCGCTTTTGATTAAATTTCACGGATTCAGTCAATTAAGCTTTTTTTTTAACAGGTATAATTTTGACAGAGTTAAGATTTATTCGTATAGGAAAATGTTCGTTTGTCAAAAAAGGAAAAGATTATTTTGCTTTCCAGAATTGGCCTGACAAAGTCATTGTTTGCATTTTTGTTTTTGGCATTAAAAATATAATACTTTCTAAGAGCGTTCCGTGTATTGGAATCTCTTCTGACTCCAGGATTTCATAGAATGAGAAAAGGATTGTCAGGGAAATCAGAAACTTAAATTAAAAGTTTAATTCCCTGAACAGTCGAAACAATTGTGGGTGAGGAAAAGAAAGAATATTTTCCTCAATAAAGGTTTCCTTAGAAAAAGGAAATACAATTTGTATCATTTGATCCCTAACCACTTTGTCTTTCGGAAGTTATGCATAAAAAGATTTTGTTATTTTCCTCTTAATTTCTAAGGCTTACAGACTAAATGGTTTCAGAAAATAATCTTTCTTGCGATTTAAAAGTAAAAGAAGGGGAAAATGATGAATAAGAAGAGAGACATGGTGACAGAGCAAGCCTTTGATACCATTATAATCCTCCTTTCTACACTTACTAGTTTTAATCGTTAGCAGTAACTCATTCATTTCTATAAATACTAAAGTGTGAGTAGGGAAAAAGTGGTTTCTGGAAACACTTACGCCAGCATAAAGCTAGTGTATTATAGGACTAAGCCTGCTTATTGCATAAATAATCGAGAGCTGGTATCTGTCCGGAAGAACTCAAAACGAATACACTGCTACTTGACCTTATATGTAGTCCCAAGTAGTATGCCCAGCCTCAGGGAAAGCATCCGAGCAAAATAAACCTTCTAAGAACCATTTTTGAAATTACTTTACACTTCTTTTTAGGGAGAGAATGCCTTCGGTGTGAAGGTTAAGAAAAATGATAAAATACCTCTTTTTCCTTAAAAGAATCTTAAAGAAGAATGCAGCCTGTACCTCTCTGATCACTTCTGTAGCGAGAGGCAGCAGTCGCGACTGCCCTTTATGCTGAGGCGCCAGGCTCGGAATCATGGCGAAAGACCGCCTCCCACAGTCGTTGCCATGGATACAAGCTGTGCTCTTGCTCGCATCTCGGATGACAGTTACTCCCGACAATGCAAGCGCCGTGCTCTTTACGAGGCATTTTGTATGTAATGTTTACTTCAATCCTCACAATCTTTACACCGAGGAAGGAGGGTTTTACTCTCCCTATATTCCCAGTGAGGGAGTCACACACCCAGTGAGCTTAATTCGTTTCCCGAGGTGTCCTGGCTTTAAGGAACGGAAGCGTGTGATGTGAACCCAGTACTGTCTTTCGCTGAAAGCTGTGGTCTTAGCCCCTTCATGTACTTTACTCTGACTTAAAAGAAACTTTTACACTTGGTACTGTTCACACTATTCCGGCCAGAAAGCCGAGTCAAGATGACGTTATGCAGGGTTATGGAAAAAGCCATTGCATGTCCCCAGAGTCCACATGTCAAAAAAATTTTCCATACTAAATATTTTCCGTATTTCCCATCTTAAATATGAATTCTGAGAAGAGAACTTTTGCTAAGATGTCAAATGCATTCAGAAGGAACAGCAGTTGTACAAACTGCGTTTTTACACCCTAAAACACTAAGAAGGAATCGGGCAAAACCGTTTTATGCTCCCCTGCATGGGTCGCTTTTGATTAAATTTCACGGATTCAGTCAATTAAGCTTTTTTTTTAACAGGTATAATTTTGACAGAGTTAAGATTTATTCGTATAGGAAAATGTTCGTTTGTCAAAAAAGGAAAAGATTATTTTGCTTTCCAGAATTGGCCTGACAAAGTCATTGTTTGCATTTTTGTTTTTGGCATTAAAAATATAATACTTTCTAAGAGCGTTCCGTGTATTGGAATCTCTTCTGACTCCAGGATTTCATAGAATGAGAAAAGGATTGTCAGGGAAATCAGAAACTTAAATTAAAAGTTTAATTCCCTGAACAGTCGAAACAATTGTGGGTGAGGAAAAGAAAGAATATTTTCCTCAATAAAGGTTTCCTTAGAAAAAGGAAATACAATTTGTATCATTTGATCCCTAACCACTTTGTCTTTCGGAAGTTATGCATAAAAAGATTTTGTTATTTTCCTCTTAATTTCTAAGGCTTACAGACTAAATGGTTTCAGAAAATAATCTTTCTTGCGATTTAAAAGTAAAAGAAGGGGAAAATGATGAATAAGAAGAGAGACATGGTGACAGAGCAAGCCTTTGATACCATTATAATCCTCCTTTCTACACTTACTAGTTTTAATCGTTAGCAGTAACTCATTCATTTCTATAAATACTAAAGTGTGAGTAGGGAAAAAGTGGTTTCTGGAAACACTTACGCCAGCATAAAGCTAGTGTATTATAGGACTAAGCCTGCTTATTGCATAAATAATCGAGAGCTGGTATCTGTCCGGAAGAACTCAAAACGAATACACTGCTACTTGACCTTATATGTAGTCCCAAGTAGTATGCCCAGCCTCAGGGAAAGCATCCGAGCAAAATAAACCTTCTAAGAACCATTTTTGAAATTACTTTACACTTCTTTTTAGGGAGAGAATGCCTTCGGTGTGAAGGTTAAGAAAAATGATAAAATACCTCTTTTTCCTTAAAAGAATCTTAAAGAAGAATGCAGCCTGTACCTCTCTGATCACTTCTGTAGCGAGAGGCAGCAGTCGCGACTGCCCTTTATGCTGAGGCGCCAGGCTCGGAATCATGGCGAAAGACCGCCTCCCACAGTCGTTGCCATGGATACAAGCTGTGCTCTTGCTCGCATCTCGGATGACAGTTACTCCCGACAATGCAAGCGCCGTGCTCTTTACGAGGCATTTTGTATGTAATGTTTACTTCAATCCTCACAATCTTTACACCGAGGAAGGAGGGTTTTACTCTCCCTATATTCCCAGTGAGGGAGTCACACACCCAGTGAGCTTAATTCGTTTCCCGAGGTGCCCTGGCTTTAAGGAACGGAAGCGTGTGATGTGAACCCAGTACTGTCTTTCGCTGAAAGCTGTGGTCTTAGCCCCTTCATGTACTTTACTCTGACTTAAAAGAAACTTTTACACTTGGTACTGTTCACACTATTCCGGCCAGAAAGCCGAGTCAAGATGACGTTATGCAGGGTTATGGAAAAAGCCATTGCATGTCCCCAGAGTCCACATGTCAAAAAAATTTTCCATACTAAATATTTTCCGTATTTCCCATCTTAAATATGAATTCTGAGAAGAGAACTTTTGCTAAGATGTCAAATGCATTCAGAAGGAACAGCAGTTGTACAAACTGCGTTTTTACACCCTAAAACACTAAGAAGGAATCGGGCAAAACCGTTTTATGCTCCCCTGCATGGGTCGCTTTTGATTAAATTTCACGGATTCAGTCAATTAAGCTTTTTTTTTAACAGGTATAATTTTGACAGAGTTAAGATTTATTCGTATAGGAAAATGTTCGTTTGTCAAAAAAGGAAAAGATTATTTTGCTTTCCAGAATTGGCCTGACAAAGTCATTGTTTGCATTTTTGTTTTTGGCATTAAAAATATAATACTTTCTAAGAACGTTCCGTGTATTGGAATCTCTTCTGACTCCAGGATTTCATAGAATGAGAAAAGGATTGTCAGGGAAATCAGAAACTTAAATTAAAAGTTTAATTCCCTGAACAGTCGAAACAATTGTGGGTGAGGAAAAGAAAGAATATTTTCCTCAATAAAGGTTTCCTTAGAAAAAGGAAATACAATTTGTATCATTTGATCCCTAACCACTTTGTCTTTCGGAAGTTATGCATAAAAAGATTTTGTTATTTTCCTCTTAATTTCTAAGGCTTACAGACTAAATGGTTTCAGAAAATAATCTTTCTTGCGATTTAAAAGTAAAAGAAGGGGAAAATGATGAATAAGAAGAGAGACATGGTGACAGAGCAAGCCTTTGATACCATTATAATCCTCCTTTCTACACTTACTAGTTTTAATCGTTAGCAGTAACTCATTCATTTCTATAAATACTAAAGTGTGAGTAGGGAAAAAGTGGTTTCTGGAAACACTTACGCCAGCATAAAGCTAGTGTATTATAGGACTAAGCCTGCTTATTGCATAAATAATCGAGAGCTGGTATCTGTCCGGAAGAACTCAAAACGAATACACTGCTACTTGACCTTATATGTAGTCCCAAGTAGTATGCCCAGCCTCAGGGAAAGCATCCGAGCAAAATAAACCTTCTAAGAACCATTTTTGAAATTACTTTACACTTCTTTTTAGGGAGAGAATGCCTTCGGTGTGAAGGTTAAGAAAAATGATAAAATACCTCTTTTTCCTTAAAAGAATCTTAAAGAAGAATGCAGCCTGTACCTCTCTGATCACTTCTGTAGCGAGAGGCAGCAGTCGCGACTGCCCTTTATGCTGAGGCGCCAGGCTCGGAATCATGGCGAAAGACCGCCTCCCACAGTCGTTGCCATGGATACAAGCTGTGCTCTTGCTCGCATCTCGGATGACAGTTACTCCCGACAATGCAAGCGCCGTGCTCTTTACGAGGCATTTTGTATGTAATGTTTACTTCAATCCTCACAATCTTTACACCGAGGAAGGAGGGTTTTACTCTCCCTATATTCCCAGTGAGGGAGTCACACACCCAGTGAGCTTAATTCGTTTCCCGAGGTGCCCTGGCTTTAAGGAACGGAAGCGTGTGATGTGAACCCAGTACTGTCTTTCGCTGAAAGCTGTGGTCTTAGCCCCTTCATGTACTTTACTCTGACTTAAAAGAAACTTTTACACTTGGTACTGTTCACACTATTCCGGCCAGAAAGCCGAGTCAAGATGACGTTATGCAGGGTTATGGAAAAAGCCATTGCATGTCCCCAGAGTCCACATGTCAAAAAAATTTTCCATACTAAATATTTTCCGTATTTCCCATCTTAAATATGAATTCTGAGAAGAGAACTTTTGCTAAGATGTCAAATGCATTCAGAAGGAACAGCAGTTGTACAAACTGCGTTTTTACACCCTAAAACACTAAGAAGGAATCGGGCAAAACCGTTTTATGCTCCCCTGCATGGGTCGCTTTTGATTAAATTTCACGGATTCAGTCAATTAAGCTTTTTTTTTAACAGGTATAATTTTGACAGAGTTAAGATTTATTCGTATAGGAAAATGTTCGTTTGTCAAAAAAGGAAAAGATTATTTTGCTTTCCAGAATTGGCCTGACAAAGTCATTGTTTGCATTTTTGTTTTTGGCATTAAAAATATAATACTTTCTAAGAACGTTCCGTGTATTGGAATCTCTTCTGACTCCAGGATTTCATAGAATGAGAAAAGGATTGTCAGGGAAATCAGAAACTTAAATTAAAAGTTTAATTCCCTGAACAGTCGAAACAATTGTGGGTGAGGAAAAGAAAGAATATTTTCCTCAATAAAGGTTTCCTTAGAAAAAGGAAATACAATTTGTATCATTTGATCCCTAACCACTTTGTCTTTCGGAAGTTATGCATGAAAAGATTTTGTTATTTTCCTCTTAATTTCTAAGGCTTACAGACTAAATGGTTTCAGAAAATAATCTTTCTTGCGATTTAAAAGTAAAAGAAGGGGAAAATGATGAATAAGAAGAGAGACATGGTGACAGAGCAAGCCTTTGATACCATTATAATCCTCCTTTCTACACTTACTAGTTTTAATCGTTAGCAGTAACTCATTCATTTCTATAAATACTAAAGTGTGAGTAGGGAAAAAGTGGTTTCTGGAAACACTTACGCCAGCATAAAGCTAGTGTATTATAGGACTAAGCCTGCTTATTGCATAAATAATCGAGAGCTGGTATCTGTCCGGAAGAACTCAAAACGAATACACTGCTACTTGACCTTATATGTAGTCCCAAGTAGTATGCCCAGCCTCAGGGAAAGCATCCGAGCAAAATAAACCTTCTAAGAACCATTTTTGAAATTACTTTACACTTCTTTTTAGGGAGAGAATGCCTTCGGTGTGAAGGTTAAGAAAAATGATAAAATACCTCTTTTTCCTTAAAAGAATCTTAAAGAAGAATGCAGCCTGTACCTCTCTGATCACTTCTGTAGCGAGAGGCAGCAGTCGCGACTGCCCTTTATGCTGAGGCGCCAGGCTCGGAATCATGGCGAAAGACCGCCTCCCACAGTCGTTGCCATGGATACAAGCTGTGCTCTTGCTCGCATCTCGGATGACAGTTACTCCCGACAATGCAAGCGCCGTGCTCTTTACGAGGCATTTTGTATGTAATGTTTACTTCAATCCTCACAATCTTTACACCGAGGAAGGAGGGTTTTACTCTCCCTATATTCCCAGTGAGGGAGTCACACACCCAGTGAGCTTAATTCGTTTCCCGAGGTGCCCTGGCTTTAAGGAACGGAAGCGTGTGATGTGAACCCAGTACTGTCTTTCGCTGAAAGCTGTGGTCTTAGCCCCTTCATGTACTTTACTCTGACTTAAAAGAAACTTTTACACTTGGTACTGTTCACACTATTCCGGCCAGAAAGCCGAGTCAAGATGACGTTATGCAGGGTTATGGAAAAAGCCATTGCATGTCCCCAGAGTCCACATGTCAAAAAAATTTTCCATACTAAATATTTTCCGTATTTCCCATCTTAAATATGAATTCTGAGAAGAGAACTTTTGCTAAGATGTCAAATGCATTCAGAAGGAACAGCAGTTGTACAAACTGCGTTTTTACACCCTAAAACACTAAGAAGGAATCGGGCAAAACCGTTTTATGCTCCCCTGCATGGGTCGCTTTTGATTAAATTTCACGGATTCAGTCAATTAAGCTTTTTTTTTAACAGGTATAATTTTGACAGAGTTAAGATTTATTCGTATAGGAAAATGTTCGTTTGTCAAAAAAGGAAAAGATTATTTTGCTTTCCAGAATTGGCCTGACAAAGTCATTGTTTGCATTTTTGTTTTTGGCATTAAAAATATAATACTTTCTAAGAGCGTTCCGTGTACTGGAATCTCTTCTGACTCCAGGATTTCATAGAATGAGAAAAGGATTGTCAGGGAAATCAGAAACTTAAATTAAAAGTTTAATTCCCTGAACAGTCGAAACAATTGTGGGTGAGGAAAAGAAAGAATATTTTCCTCAATAAAGGTTTCCTTAGAAAAAGGAAATACAATTTGTATCATTTGATCCCTAACCACTTTGTCTTTCGGAAGTTATGCATAAAAAGATTTTGTTATTTTCCTCTTAATTTCTAAGGCTTACAGACTAAATGGTTTCAGAAAATAATCTTTCTTGCGATTTAAAAGTAAAAGAAGGGGAAAATGATGAATAAGAAGAGAGACATGGTGACAGAGCAAGCCTTTGATACCATTATAATCCTCCTTTCTACACTTACTAGTTTTAATCGTTAGCAGTAACTCATTCATTTCTATAAATACTAAAGTGTGAGTAGGGAAAAAGTGGTTTCTGGAAACACTTACGCCAGCATAAAGCTAGTGTATTATAGGACTAAGCCTGCTTATTGCATAAATAATCGAGAGCTGGTATCTGTCCGGAAGAACTCAAAACGAATACACTGCTACTTGACCTTATATGTAGTCCCAAGTAGTATGCCCAGCCTCAGGGAAAGCATCCGAGCAAAATAAACCTTCTAAGAACCATTTTTGAAATTACTTTACACTTCTTTTTAGGGAGAGAATGCCTTCGGTGTGAAGGTTAAGAAAAATGATAAAATACCTCTTTTTCCTTAAAAGAATCTTAAAGAAGAATGCAGCCTGTACCTCTCTGATCACTTCTGTAGCGAGAGGCAGCAGTCGCGACTGCCCTTTATGCTGAGGCGCCAGGCTCGGAATCATGGCGAAAGACCGCCTCCCACAGTCGTTGCCATGGATACAAGCTGTGCTCTTGCTCGCATCTCGGATGACAGTTACTCCCGACAATGCAAGCGCCGTGCTCTTTACGAGGCATTTTGTATGTAATGTTTACTTCAATCCTCACAATCTTTACACCGAGGAAGGAGGGTTTTACTCTCCCTATATTCCCAGTGAGGGAGTCACACACCCAGTGAGCTTAATTCGTTTCCCGAGGTGCCCTGGCTTTAAGGAACGGAAGCGTGTGATGTGAACCCAGTACTGTCTTTCGCTGAAAGCTGTGGTCTTAGCCCCTTCATGTACTTTACTCTGACTTAAAAGAAACTTTTACACTTGGTACTGTTCACACTATTCCGGCCAGAAAGCCGAGTCAAGATGACGTTATGCAGGGTTATGGAAAAAGCCATTGCATGTCCCCAGAGTCCACATGTCAAAAAAATTTTCCATACTAAATATTTTCCGTATTTCCCATCTTAAATATGAATTCTGAGAAGAGAACTTTTGCTAAGATGTCAAATGCATTCAGAAGGAACAGCAGTTGTACAAACTGCGTTTTTACACCCTAAAACACTAAGAAGGAATCGGGCAAAACCGTTTTATGCTCCCCTGCATGGGTCGCTTTTGATTAAATTTCACGGATTCAGTCAATTAAGCTTTTTTTTTAACAGGTATAATTTTGACAGAGTTAAGATTTATTCGTATAGGAAAATGTTCGTTTGTCAAAAAAGGAAAAGATTATTTTGCTTTCCAGAATTGGCCTGACAAAGTCATTGTTTGCATTTTTGTTTTTGGCATTAAAAATATAATACTTTCTAAGAACGTTCCGTGTATTGGAATCTCTTCTGACTCCAGGATTTCATAGAATGAGAAAAGGATTGTCAGGGAAATCAGAAACTTAAATTAAAAGTTTAATTCCCTGAACAGTCGAAACAATTGTGGGTGAGGAAAAGAAAGAATATTTTCCTCAATAAAGGTTTCCTTAGAAAAAGGAAATACAATTTGTATCATTTGATCCCTAACCACTTTGTCTTTCGGAAGTTATGCATGAAAAGATTTTGTTATTTTCCTCTTAATTTCTAAGGCTTACAGACTAAATGGTTTCAGAAAATAATCTTTCTTGCGATTTAAAAGTAAAAGAAGGGGAAAATGATGAATAAGAAGAGAGACATGGTGACAGAGCAAGCCTTTGATACCATTATAATCCTCCTTTCTACACTTACTAGTTTTAATCGTTAGCAGTAACTCATTCATTTCTATAAATACTAAAGTGTGAGTAGGGAAAAAGTGGTTTCTGGAAACACTTACGCCAGCATAAAGCTAGTGTATTATAGGACTAAGCCTGCTTATTGCATAAATAATCGAGAGCTGGTATCTGTCCGGAAGAACTCAAAACGAATACACTGCTACTTGACCTTATATGTAGTCCCAAGTAGTATGCCCAGCCTCAGGGAAAGCATCCGAGCAAAATAAACCTTCTAAGAACCATTTTTGAAATTACTTTACACTTCTTTTTAGGGAGAGAATGCCTTCGGTGTGAAGGTTAAGAAAAATGATAAAATACCTCTTTTTCCTTAAAAGAATCTTAAAGAAGAATGCAGCCTGTACCTCTCTGATCACTTCTGTAGCGAGAGGCAGCAGTCGCGACTGCCCTTTATGCTGAGGCGCCAGGCTCGGAATCATGGCGAAAGACCGCCTCCCACAGTCGTTGCCATGGATACAAGCTGTGCTCTTGCTCGCATCTCGGATGACAGTTACTCCCGACAATGCAAGCGCCGTGCTCTTTACGAGGCATTTTGTATGTAATGTTTACTTCAATCCTCACAATCTTTACACCGAGGAAGGAGGGTTTTACTCTCCCTATATTCCCAGTGAGGGAGTCACACACCCAGTGAGCTTAATTCGTTTCCCGAGGTGCCCTGGCTTTAAGGAACGGAAGCGTGTGATGTGAACCCAGTACTGTCTTTCGCTGAAAGCTGTGGTCTTAGCCACTTCATGTACTTTACTCTGACTTAAAAGAAACTTTTACACTTGGTACTGTTCACACTATTCCGGCCAGAAAGCCGAGTCAAGATGACGTTATGCAGGGTTATGGAAAAAGCCATTGCATGTCCCCAGAGTCCACATGTCAAAAAAATTTTCCATACTAAATATTTTCCGTATTTCCCATCTTAAATATGAATTCTGAGAAGAGAACTTTTGCTAAGATGTCAAATGCATTCAGAAGGAACAGCAGTTGTACAAACTGCGTTTTTACACCCTAAAACACTAAGAAGGAATCGGGCAAAACCGTTTTATGCTCCCCTGCATGGGTCGCTTTTGATTAAATTTCACGGATTCAGTCAATTAAGCTTTTTTTTTAACAGGTATAATTTTGACAGAGTTAAGATTTATTCGTATAGGAAAATGTTCGTTTGTCAAAAAAGGAAAAGATTATTTTGCTTTCCAGAATTGGCCTGACAAAGTCATTGTTTGCATTTTTGTTTTTGGCATTAAAAATATAATACTTTCTAAGAGCGTTCCGTGTATTGGAATCTCTTCTGACTCCAGGATTTCATAGAATGAGAAAAGGATTGTCAGGGAAATCAGAAACTTAAATTAAAAGTTTAATTCCCTGAACAGTCGAAACAATTGTGGGTGAGGAAAAGAAAGAATATTTTCCTCAATAAAGGTTTCCTTAGAAAAAGGAAATACAATTTGTATCATTTGATCCCTAACCACTTTGTCTTTCGGAAGTTATGCATAAAAAGATTTTGTTATTTTCCTCTTAATTTCTAAGGCTTACAGACTAAATGGTTTCAGAAAATAATCTTTCTTGCGATTTAAAAGTAAAAGAAGGGGAAAATGATGAATAAGAAGAGAGACATGGTGACAGAGCAAGCCTTTGATACCATTATAATCCTCCTTTCTACACTTACTAGTTTTAATCGTTAGCAGTAACTCATTCATTTCTATAAATACTAAAGTGTGAGTAGGGAAAAAGTGGTTTCTGGAAACACTTACGCCAGCATAAAGCTAGTGTATTATAGGACTAAGCCTGCTTATTGCATAAATAATCGAGAGCTGGTATCTGTCCGGAAGAACTCAAAACGAATACACTGCTACTTGACCTTATATGTAGTCCCAAGTAGTATGCCCAGCCTCAGGGAAAGCATCCGAGCAAAATAAACCTTCTAAGAACCATTTTTGAAATTACTTTACACTTCTTTTTAGGGAGAGAATGCCTTCGGTGTGAAGGTTAAGAAAAATGATAAAATACCTCTTTTTCCTTAAAAGAATCTTAAAGAAGAATGCAGCCTGTACCTCTCTGATCACTTCTGTAGCGAGAGGCAGCAGTCGCGACTGCCCTTTATGCTGAGGCGCCAGGCTCGGAATCATGGCGAAAGACCGCCTCCCACAGTCGTTGCCATGGATACAAGCTGTGCTCTTGCTCGCATCTCGGATGACAGTTACTCCCGACAATGCAAGCGCCGTGCTCTTTACGAGGCATTTTGTATGTAATGTTTACTTCAATCCTCACAATCTTTACACCGAGGAAGGAGGGTTTTACTCTCCCTATATTCCCAGTGAGGGAGTCACACACCCAGTGAGCTTAATTCGTTTCCCGAGGTGCCCTGGCTTTAAGGAACGGAAGCGTGTGATGTGAACCCAGTACTGTCTTTCGCTGAAAGCTGTGGTCTTAGCCCCTTCATGTACTTTACTCTGACTTAAAAGAAACTTTTACACTTGGTACTGTTCACACTATTCCGGCCAGAAAGCCGAGTCAAGATGACGTTATGCAGGGTTATGGAAAAAGCCATTGCATGTCCCCAGAGTCCACATGTCAAAAAAATTTTCCATACTAAATATTTTCCGTATTTCCCATCTTAAATATGAATTCTGAGAAGAGAACTTTTGCTAAGATGTCAAATGCATTCAGAAGGAACAGCAGTTGTACAAACTGCGTTTTTACACCCTAAAACACTAAGAAGGAATCGGGCAAAACCGTTTTATGCTCCCCTGCATGGGTCGCTTTTGATTAAATTTCACGGATTCAGTCAATTAAGCTTTTTTTTTAACAGGTATAATTTTGACAGAGTTAAGATTTATTCGTATAGGAAAATGTTCGTTTGTCAAAAAAGGAAAAGATTATTTTGCTTTCCAGAATTGGCCTGACAAAGTCATTGTTTGCATTTTTGTTTTTGGCATTAAAAATATAATACTTTCTAAGAGCGTTCCGTGTATTGGAATCTCTTCTGACTCCAGGATTTCATAGAATGAGAAAAGGATTGTCAGGGAAATCAGAAACTTAAATTAAAAGTTTAATTCCCTGAACAGTCGAAACAATTGTGGGTGAGGAAAAGAAAGAATATTTTCCTCAATAAAGGTTTCCTTAGAAAAAGGAAATACAATTTGTATCATTTGATCCCTAACCACTTTGTCTTTCGGAAGTTATGCATGAAAAGATTTTGTTATTTTCCTCTTAATTTCTAAGGCTTACAGACTAAATGGTTTCAGAAAATAATCTTTCTTGCGATTTAAAAGTAAAAGAAGGGGAAAATGATGAATAAGAAGAGAGACATGGTGACAGAGCAAGCCTTTGATACCATTATAATCCTCCTTTCTACACTTACTAGTTTTAATCGTTAGCAGTAACTCATTCATTTCTATAAATACTAAAGTGTGAGTAGGGAAAAAGTGGTTTCTGGAAACACTTACGCCAGCATAAAGCTAGTGTATTATAGGACTAAGCCTGCTTATTGCATAAATAATCGAGAGCTGGTATCTGTCCGGAAGAACTCAAAACGAATACACTGCTACTTGACCTTATATGTAGTCCCAAGTAGTATGCCCAGCCTCAGGGAAAGCATCCGAGCAAAATAAACCTTCTAAGAACCATTTTTGAAATTACTTTACACTTCTTTTTAGGGAGAGAATGCCTTCGGTGTGAAGGTTAAGAAAAATGATAAAATACCTCTTTTTCCTTAAAAGAATCTTAAAGAAGAATGCAGCCTGTACCTCTCTGATCACTTCTGTAGCGAGAGGCAGCAGTCGCGACTGCCCTTTATGCTGAGGCGCCAGGCTCGGAATCATGGCGAAAGACCGCCTCCCACAGTCGTTGCCATGGATACAAGCTCTGCTCTTGCTCGCATCTCGGATGACAGTTACTCCCGACAATGCAAGCGCCGTGCTCTTTACGAGGCATTTTGTATGTAATGTTTACTTCAATCCTCACAATCTTTACACCGAGGAAGGAGGGTTTTACTCTCCCTATATTCCCAGTGAGGGAGTCACACACCCAGTGAGCTTAATTCGTTTCCCGAGGTGCCCTGGCTTTAAGGAACGGAAGCGTGTGATGTGAACCCAGTACTGTCTTTCGCTGAAAGCTGTGGTCTTAGCCCCTTCATGTACTTTACTCTGACTTAAAAGAAACTTTTACACTTGGTACTGTTCACACTATTCCGGCCAGAAAGCCGAGTCAAGATGACGTTATGCAGGGTTATGGAAAAAGCCATTGCATGTCCCCAGAGTCCACATGTCAAAAAAATTTTCCATACTAAATATTTTCCGTATTTCCCATCTTAAATATGAATTCTGAGAAGAGAACTTTTGCTAAGATGTCAAATGCATTCAGAAGGAACAGCAGTTGTACAAACTGCGTTTTTACACCCTAAAACACTAAGAAGGAATCGGGCAAAACCGTTTTATGCTCCCCTGCATGGGTCGCTTTTGATTAAATTTCACGGATTCAGTCAATTAAGCTTTTTTTTTAACAGGTATAATTTTGACAGAGTTAAGATTTATTCGTATAGGAAAATGTTCGTTTGTCAAAAAAGGAAAAGATTATTTTGCTTTCCAGAATTGGCCTGACAAAGTCATTGTTTGCATTTTTGTTTTTGGCATTAAAAATATAATACTTTCTAAGAGCGTTCCGTGTACTGGAATCTCTTCTGACTCCAGGATTTCATAGAATGAGAAAAGGATTGTCAGGGAAATCAGAAACTTAAATTAAAAGTTTAATTCCCTGAACAGTCGAAACAATTGTGGGTGAGGAAAAGAAAGAATATTTTCCTCAATAAAGGTTTCCTTAGAAAAAGGAAATACAATTTGTATCATTTGATCCCTAACCACTTTGTCTTTCGGAAGTTATGCATAAAAAGATTTTGTTATTTTCCTCTTAATTTCTAAGGCTTACAGACTAAATGGTTTCAGAAAATAATCTTTCTTGCGATTTAAAAGTAAAAGAAGGGGAAAATGATGAATAAGAAGAGAGACATGGTGACAGAGCAAGCCTTTGATACCATTATAATCCTCCTTTCTACACTTACTAGTTTTAATCGTTAGCAGTAACTCATTCATTTCTATAAATACTAAAGTGTGAGTAGGGAAAAAGTGGTTTCTGGAAACACTTACGCCAGCATAAAGCTAGTGTATTATAGGACTAAGCCTGCTTATTGCATAAATAATCGAGAGCTGGTATCTGTCCGGAAGAACTCAAAACGAATACACTGCTACTTGACCTTATATGTAGTCCCAAGTAGTATGCCCAGCCTCAGGGAAAGCATCCGAGCAAAATAAACCTTCTAAGAACCATTTTTGAAATTACTTTACACTTCTTTTTAGGGAGAGAATGCCTTCGGTGTGAAGGTTAAGAAAAATGATAAAATACCTCTTTTTCCTTAAAAGAATCTTAAAGAAGAATGCAGCCTGTACCTCTCTGATCACTTCTGTAGCGAGAGGCAGCAGTCGCGACTGCCCTTTATGCTGAGGCGCCAGGCTCGGAATCATGGCGAAAGACCGCCTCCCACAGTCGTTGCCATGGATACAAGCTGTGCTCTTGCTCGCATCTCGGATGACAGTTACTCCCGACAATGCAAGCGCCGTGCTCTTTACGAGGCATTTTGTATGTAATGTTTACTTCAATCCTCACAATCTTTACACCGAGGAAGGAGGGTTTTACTCTCCCTATATTCCCAGTGAGGGAGTCACACACCCAGTGAGCTTAATTCGTTTCCCGAGGTGCCCTGGCTTTAAGGAACGGAAGCGTGTGATGTGAACCCAGTACTGTCTTTCGCTGAAAGCTGTGGTCTTAGCCCCTTCATGTACTTTACTCTGACTTAAAAGAAACTTTTACACTTGGTACTGTTCACACTATTCCGGCCAGAAAGCCGAGTCAAGATGACGTTATGCAGGGTTATGGAAAAAGCCATTGCATGTCCCCAGAGTCCACATGTCAAAAAAATTTTCCATACTAAATATTTTCCGTATTTCCCATCTTAAATATGAATTCTGAGAAGAGAACTTTTGCTAAGATGTCAAATGCATTCAGAAGGAACAGCAGTTGTACAAACTGCGTTTTTACACCCTAAAACACTAAGAAGGAATCGGGCAAAACCGTTTTATGCTCCCCTGCATGGGTCGCTTTTGATTAAATTTCACGGATTCAGTCAATTAAGCTTTTTTTTTAACAGGTATAATTTTGACAGAGTTAAGATTTATTCGTATAGGAAAATGTTCGTTTGTCAAAAAAGGAAAAGATTATTTTGCTTTCCAGAATTGGCCTGACAAAGTCATTGTTTGCATTTTTGTTTTTGGCATTAAAAATATAATACTTTCTAAGAGCGTTCCGTGTATTGGAATCTCTTCTGACTCCAGGATTTCATAGAATGAGAAAAGGATTGTCAGGGAAATCAGAAACTTAAATTAAAAGTTTAATTCCCTGAACAGTCGAAACAATTGTGGGTGAGGAAAAGAAAGAATATTTTCCTCAATAAAGGTTTCCTTAGAAAAAGGAAATACAATTTGTATCATTTGATCCCTAACCACTTTGTCTTTCGGAAGTTATGCATAAAAAGATTTTGTTATTTTCCTCTTAATTTCTAAGGCTTACAGACTAAATGGTTTCAGAAAATAATCTTTCTTGCGATTTAAAAGTAAAAGAAGGGGAAAATGATGAATAAGAAGAGAGACATGGTGACAGAGCAAGCCTTTGATACCATTATAATCCTCCTTTCTACACTTACTAGTTTTAATCGTTAGCAGTAACTCATTCATTTCTATAAATACTAAAGTGTGAGTAGGGAAAAAGTGGTTTCTGGAAACACTTACGCCAGCATAAAGCTAGTGTATTATAGGACTAAGCCTGCTTATTGCATAAATAATCGAGAGCTGGTATCTGTCCGGAAGAACTCAAAACGAATACACTGCTACTTGACCTTATATGTAGTCCCAAGTAGTATGCCCAGCCTCAGGGAAAGCATCCGAGCAAAATAAACCTTCTAAGAACCATTTTTGAAATTACTTTACACTTCTTTTTAGGGAGAGAATGCCTTCGGTGTGAAGGTTAAGAAAAATGATAAAATACCTCTTTTTCCTTAAAAGAATCTTAAAGAAGAATGCAGCCTGTACCTCTCTGATCACTTCTGTAGCGAGAGGCAGCAGTTGCGACTGCCCTTTATGCTGAGGCGCCAGGCTCGGAATCATGGCGAAAGACCGCCTCCCACAGTCGTTGCCATGGATACAAGCTCTGCTCTTGCTCGCATCTCGGATGACAGTTACTCCCGACAATGCAAGCGCCGTGCTCTTTACGAGGCATTTTGTATGTAATGTTTACTTCAATCCTCACAATCTTTACACCGAGGAAGGAGGGTTTTACTCTCCCTATATTCCCAGTGAGGGAGTCACACACCCAGTGAGCTTAATTCGTTTCCCGAGGTGCCCTGGCTTTAAGGAACGGAAGCGTGTGATGTGAACCCAGTACTGTCTTTCGCTGAAAGCTGTGGTCTTAGCCCCTTCATGTACTTTACTCTGACTTAAAAGAAACTTTTACACTTGGTACTGTTCACACTATTCCGGCCAGAAAGCCGAGTCAAGATGACGTTATGCAGGGTTATGGAAAAAGCCATTGCATGTCCCCAGAGTCCACATGTCAAAAAAATTTTCCATACTAAATATTTTCCGTATTTCCCATCTTAAATATGAATTCTGAGAAGAGAACTTTTGCTAAGATGTCAAATGCATTTAGAAGGAACAGCAGTTGTACAAACTGCGTTTTTACACCCTAAAACACTAAGAAGGAATCGGGCAAAACCGTTTTATGCTCCCCTGCATGGGTCGCTTTTGATTAAATTTCACGGATTCAGTCAATTAAGCTTTTTTTTTAACAGGTATAATTTTGACAGAGTTAAGATTTATTCGTATAGGAAAATGTTCGTTTGTCAAAAAAGGAAAAGATTATTTTGCTTTCCAGAATTGGCCTGACAAAGTCATTGTTTGCATTTTTGTTTTTGGCATTAAAAATATAATACTTTCTAAGAGCGTTCCGTGTATTGGAATCTCTTCTGACTCCAGGATTTCATAGAATGAGAAAAGGATTGTCAGGGAAATCAGAAACTTAAATTAAAAGTTTAATTCCCTGAACAGTCGAAACAATTGTGGGTGAGGAAAAGAAAGAATATTTTCCTCAATAAAGGTTTCCTTAGAAAAAGGAAATACAATTTGTATCATTTGATCCCTAACCACTTTGTCTTTCGGAAGTTATGCATAAAAAGATTTTGTTATTTTCCTCTTAATTTCTAAGGCTTACAGACTAAATGGTTTCAGAAAATAATCTTTCTTGCGATTTAAAAGTAAAAGAAGGGGAAAATGATGAATAAGAAGAGAGACATGGTGACAGAGCAAGCCTTTGATACCATTATAATCCTCCTTTCTACACTTACTAGTTTTAATCGTTAGCAGTAACTCATTCATTTCTATAAATACTAAAGTGTGAGTAGGGAAAAAGTGGTTTCTGGAAACACTTACGCCAGCATAAAGCTAGTGTATTATAGGACTAAGCCTGCTTATTGCATAAATAATCGAGAGCTGGTATCTGTCCGGAAGAACTCAAAACGAATACACTGCTACTTGACCTTATATGTAGTCCCAAGTAGTATGCCCAGCCTCAGGGAAAGCATCCGAGCAAAATAAACCTTCTAAGAACCATTTTTGAAATTACTTTACACTTCTTTTTAGGGAGAGAATGCCTTCGGTGTGAAGGTTAAGAAAAATGATAAAATACCTCTTTTTCCTTAAAAGAATCTTAAAGAAGAATGCAGCCTGTACCTCTCTGATCACTTCTGTAGCGAGAGGCAGCAGTCGCGACTGCCCTTTATGCTGAGGCGCCAGGCTCGGAATCATGGCGAAAGACCGCCTCCCACAGTCGTTGCCATGGATACAAGCTGTGCTCTTGCTCGCATCTCGGATGACAGTTACTCCCGACAATGCAAGCGCCGTGCTCTTTACGAGGCATTTTGTATGTAATGTTTACTTCAATCCTCACAATCTTTACACCGAGGAAGGAGGGTTTTACTCTCCCTATATTCCCAGTGAGGGAGTCACACACCCAGTGAGCTTAATTCGTTTCCCGAGGTGCCCTGGCTTTAAGGAACGGAAGCGTGTGATGTGAACCCAGTACTGTCTTTCGCTGAAAGCTGTGGTCTTAGCCCCTTCATGTACTTTACTCTGACTTAAAAGAAACTTTTACACTTGGTACTGTTCACACTATTCCGGCCAGAAAGCCGAGTCAAGATGACGTTATGCAGGGTTATGGAAAAAGCCATTGCATGTCCCCAGAGTCCACATGTCAAAAAAATTTTCCATACTAAATATTTTCCGTATTTCCCATCTTAAATATGAATTCTGAGAAGAGAACTTTTGCTAAGATGTCAAATGCATTCAGAAGGAACAGCAGTTGTACAAACTGCGTTTTTACACCCTAAAACACTAAGAAGGAATCGGGCAAAACCGTTTTATGCTCCCCTGCATGGGTCGCTTTTGATTAAATTTCACGGATTCAGTCAATTAAGCTTTTTTTTTAACAGGTATAATTTTGACAGAGTTAAGATTTATTCGTATAGGAAAATGTTCGTTTGTCAAAAAAGGAAAAGATTATTTTGCTTTCCAGAATTGGCCTGACAAAGTCATTGTTTGCATTTTTGTTTTTGGCATTAAAAATATAATACTTTCTAAGAGCGTTCCGTGTATTGGAATCTCTTCTGACTCCAGGATTTCATAGAATGAGAAAAGGATTGTCAGGGAAATCAGAAACTTAAATTAAAAGTTTAATTCCCTGAACAGTCGAAACAATTGTGGGTGAGGAAAAGAAAGAATATTTTCCTCAATAAAGGTTTCCTTAGAAAAAGGAAATACAATTTGTATCATTTGATCCCTAACCACTTTGTCTTTCGGAAGTTATGCATAAAAAGATTTTGTTATTTTCCTCTTAATTTCTAAGGCTTACAGACTAAATGGTTTCAGAAAATAATCTTTCTTGCGATTTAAAAGTAAAAGAAGGGGAAAATGATGAATAAGAAGAGAGACATGGTGACAGAGCAAGCCTTTGATACCATTATAATCCTCCTTTCTACACTTACTAGTTTTAATCGTTAGCAGTAACTCATTCATTTCTATAAATACTAAAGTGTGAGTAGGGAAAAAGTGGTTTCTGGAAACACTTACGCCAGCATAAAGCTAGTGTATTATAGGACTAAGCCTGCTTATTGCATAAATAATCGAGAGCTGGTATCTGTCCGGAAGAACTCAAAACGAATACACTGCTACTTGACCTTATATGTAGTCCCAAGTAGTATGCCCAGCCTCAGGGAAAGCATCCGAGCAAAATAAACCTTCTAAGAACCATTTTTGAAATTACTTTACACTTCTTTTTAGGGAGAGAATGCCTTCGGTGTGAAGGTTAAGAAAAATGATAAAATACCTCTTTTTCCTTAAAAGAATCTTAAAGAAGAATGCAGCCTGTACCTCTCTGATCACTTCTGTAGCGAGAGGCAGCAGTCGCGACTGCCCTTTATGCTGAGGCGCCAGGCTCGGAATCATGGCGAAAGACCGCCTCCCACAGTCGTTGCCATGGATACAAGCTGTGCTCTTGCTCGCATCTCGGATGACAGTTACTCCCGACAATGCAAGCGCCGTGCTCTTTACGAGGCATTTTGTATGTAATGTTTACTTCAATCCTCACAATCTTTACACCGAGGAAGGAGGGTTTTACTCTCCCTATATTCCCAGTGAGGGAGTCACACACCCAGTGAGCTTAATTCGTTTCCCGAGGTGTCCTGGCTTTAAGGAACGGAAGCGTGTGATGTGAACCCAGTACTGTCTTTCGCTGAAAGCTGTGGTCTTAGCCCCTTCATGTACTTTACTCTGACTTAAAAGAAACTTTTACACTTGGTACTGTTCACACTATTCCGGCCAGAAAGCCGAGTCAAGATGACGTTATGCAGGGTTATGGAAAAAGCCATTGCATGTCCCCAGAGTCCACATGTCAAAAAAATTTTCCATACTAAATATTTTCCGTATTTCCCATCTTAAATATGAATTCTGAGAAGAGAACTTTTGCTAAGATGTCAAATGCATTCAGAAGGAACAGCAGTTGTACAAACTGCGTTTTTACACCCTAAAACACTAAGAAGGAATCGGGCAAAACCGTTTTATGCTCCCCTGCATGGGTCGCTTTTGATTAAATTTCACGGATTCAGTCAATTAAGCTTTTTTTTTAACAGGTATAATTTTGACAGAGTTAAGATTTATTCGTATAGGAAAATGTTCGTTTGTCAAAAAAGGAAAAGATTATTTTGCTTTCCAGAATTGGCCTGACAAAGTCATTGTTTGCATTTTTGTTTTTGGCATTAAAAATATAATACTTTCTAAGAGCGTTCCGTGTATTGGAATCTCTTCTGACTCCAGGATTTCATAGAATGAGAAAAGGATTGTCAGGGAAATCAGAAACTTAAATTAAAAGTTTAATTCCCTGAACAGTCGAAACAATTGTGGGTGAGGAAAAGAAAGAATATTTTCCTCAATAAAGGTTTCCTTAGAAAAAGGAAATACAATTTGTATCATTTGATCCCTAACCACTTTGTCTTTCGGAAGTTATGCATAAAAAGATTTTGTTATTTTCCTCTTAATTTCTAAGGCTTACAGACTAAATGGTTTCAGAAAATAATCTTTCTTGCGATTTAAAAGTAAAAGAAGGGGAAAATGATGAATAAGAAGAGAGACATGGTGACAGAGCAAGCCTTTGATACCATTATAATCCTCCTTTCTACACTTACTAGTTTTAATCGTTAGCAGTAACTCATTCATTTCTATAAATACTAAAGTGTGAGTAGGGAAAAAGTGGTTTCTGGAAACACTTACGCCAGCATAAAGCTAGTGTATTATAGGACTAAGCCTGCTTATTGCATAAATAATCGAGAGCTGGTATCTGTCCGGAAGAACTCAAAACGAATACACTGCTACTTGACCTTATATGTAGTCCCAAGTAGTATGCCCAGCCTCAGGGAAAGCATCCGAGCAAAATAAACCTTCTAAGAACCATTTTTGAAATTACTTTACACTTCTTTTTAGGGAGAGAATGCCTTCGGTGTGAAGGTTAAGAAAAATGATAAAATACCTCTTTTTCCTTAAAAGAATCTTAAAGAAGAATGCAGCCTGTACCTCTCTGATCACTTCTGTAGCGAGAGGCAGCAGTCGCGACTGCCCTTTATGCTGAGGCGCCAGGCTCGGAATCATGGCGAAAGACCGCCTCCCACAGTCGTTGCCATGGATACAAGCTGTGCTCTTGCTCGCATCTCGGATGACAGTTACTCCCGACAATGCAAGCGCCGTGCTCTTTACGAGGCATTTTGTATGTAATGTTTACTTCAATCCTCACAATCTTTACACCGAGGAAGGAGGGTTTTACTCTCCCTATATTCCCAGTGAGGGAGTCACACACCCAGTGAGCTTAATTCGTTTCCCGAGGTGTCCTGGCTTTAAGGAACGGAAGCGTGTGATGTGAACCCAGTACTGTCTTTCGCTGAAAGCTGTGGTCTTAGCCCCTTCATGTACTTTACTCTGACTTAAAAGAAACTTTTACACTTGGTACTGTTCACACTATTCCGGCCAGAAAGCCGAGTCAAGATGACGTTATGCAGGGTTATGGAAAAAGCCATTGCATGTCCCCAGAGTCCACATGTCAAAAAAATTTTCCATACTAAATATTTTCCGTATTTCCCATCTTAAATATGAATTCTGAGAAGAGAACTTTTGCTAAGATGTCAAATGCATTCAGAAGGAACAGCAGTTGTACAAACTGCGTTTTTACACCCTAAAACACTAAGAAGGAATCGGGCAAAACCGTTTTATGCTCCCCTGCATGGGTCGCTTTTGATTAAATTTCACGGATTCAGTCAATTAAGCTTTTTTTTTAACAGGTATAATTTTGACAGAGTTAAGATTTATTCGTATAGGAAAATGTTCGTTTGTCAAAAAAGGAAAAGATTATTTTGCTTTCCAGAATTGGCCTGACAAAGTCATTGTTTGCATTTTTGTTTTTGGCATTAAAAATATAATACTTTCTAAGAGCGTTCCGTGTATTGGAATCTCTTCTGACTCCAGGATTTCATAGAATGAGAAAAGGATTGTCAGGGAAATCAGAAACTTAAATTAAAAGTTTAATTCCCTGAACAGTCGAAACAATTGTGGGTGAGGAAAAGAAAGAATATTTTCCTCAATAAAGGTTTCCTTAGAAAAAGGAAATACAATTTGTATCATTTGATCCCTAACCACTTTGTCTTTCGGAAGTTATGCATAAAAAGATTTTGTTATTTTCCTCTTAATTTCTAAGGCTTACAGACTAAATGGTTTCAGAAAATAATCTTTCTTGCGATTTAAAAGTAAAAGAAGGGGAAAATGATGAATAAGAAGAGAGACATGGTGACAGAGCAAGCCTTTGATACCATTATAATCCTCCTTTCTACACTTACTAGTTTTAATCGTTAGCAGTAACTCATTCATTTCTATAAATACTAAAGTGTGAGTAGGGAAAAAGTGGTTTCTGGAAACACTTACGCCAGCATAAAGCTAGTGTATTATAGGACTAAGCCTGCTTATTGCATAAATAATCGAGAGCTGGTATCTGTCCGGAAGAACTCAAAACGAATACACTGCTACTTGACCTTATATGTAGTCCCAAGTAGTATGCCCAGCCTCAGGGAAAGCATCCGAGCAAAATAAACCTTCTAAGAACCATTTTTGAAATTACTTTACACTTCTTTTTAGGGAGAGAATGCCTTCGGTGTGAAGGTTAAGAAAAATGATAAAATACCTCTTTTTCCTTAAAAGAATCTTAAAGAAGAATGCAGCCTGTACCTCTCTGATCACTTCTGTAGCGAGAGGCAGCAGTCGCGACTGCCCTTTATGCTGAGGCGCCAGGCTCGGAATCATGGCGAAAGACCGCCTCCCACAGTCGTTGCCATGGATACAAGCTGTGCTCTTGCTCGCATCTCGGATGACAGTTACTCCCGACAATGCAAGCGCCGTGCTCTTTACGAGGCATTTTGTATGTAATGTTTACTTCAATCCTCACAATCTTTACACCGAGGAAGGAGGGTTTTACTCTCCCTATATTCCCAGTGAGGGAGTCACACACCCAGTGAGCTTAATTCGTTTCCCGAGGTGCCCTGGCTTTAAGGAACGGAAGCGTGTGATGTGAACCCAGTACTGTCTTTCGCTGAAAGCTGTGGTCTTAGCCACTTCATGTACTTTACTCTGACTTAAAAGAAACTTTTACACTTGGTACTGTTCACACTATTCCGGCCAGAAAGCCGAGTCAAGATGACGTTATGCAGGGTTATGGAAAAAGCCATTGCATGTCCCCAGAGTCCACATGTCAAAAAAATTTTCCATACTAAATATTTTCCGTATTTCCCATCTTAAATATGAATTCTGAGAAGAGAACTTTTGCTAAGATGTCAAATGCATTCAGAAGGAACAGCAGTTGTACAAACTGCGTTTTTACACCCTAAAACACTAAGAAGGAATCGGGCAAAACCGTTTTATGCTCCCCTGCATGGGTCGCTTTTGATTAAATTTCACGGATTCAGTCAATTAAGCTTTTTTTTTAACAGGTATAATTTTGACAGAGTTAAGATTTATTCGTATAGGAAAATGTTCGTTTGTCAAAAAAGGAAAAGATTATTTTGCTTTCCAGAATTGGCCTGACAAAGTCATTGTTTGCATTTTTGTTTTTGGCATTAAAAATATAATACTTTCTAAGAGCGTTCCGTGTATTGGAATCTCTTCTGACTCCAGGATTTCATAGAATGAGAAAAGGATTGTCAGGGAAATCAGAAACTTAAATTAAAAGTTTAATTCCCTGAACAGTCGAAACAATTGTGGGTGAGGAAAAGAAAGAATATTTTCCTCAATAAAGGTTTCCTTAGAAAAAGGAAATACAATTTGTATCATTTGATCCCTAACCACTTTGTCTTTCGGAAGTTATGCATAAAAAGATTTTGTTATTTTCCTCTTAATTTCTAAGGCTTACAGACTAAATGGTTTCAGAAAATAATCTTTCTTGCGATTTAAAAGTAAAAGAAGGGGAAAATGATGAATAAGAAGAGAGACATGGTGACAGAGCAAGCCTTTGATACCATTATAATCCTCCTTTCTACACTTACTAGTTTTAATCGTTAGCAGTAACTCATTCATTTCTATAAATACTAAAGTGTGAGTAGGGAAAAAGTGGTTTCTGGAAACACTTACGCCAGCATAAAGCTAGTGTATTATAGGACTAAGCCTGCTTATTGCATAAATAATCGAGAGCTGGTATCTGTCCGGAAGAACTCAAAACGAATACACTGCTACTTGACCTTATATGTAGTCCCAAGTAGTATGCCCAGCCTCAGGGAAAGCATCCGAGCAAAATAAACCTTCTAAGAACCATTTTTGAAATTACTTTACACTTCTTTTTAGGGAGAGAATGCCTTCGGTGTGAAGGTTAAGAAAAATGATAAAATACCTCTTTTTCCTTAAAAGAATCTTAAAGAAGAATGCAGCCTGTACCTCTCTGATCACTTCTGTAGCGAGAGGCAGCAGTCGCGACTGCCCTTTATGCTGAGGCGCCAGGCTCGGAATCATGGCGAAAGACCGCCTCCCACAGTCGTTGCCATGGATACAAGCTGTGCTCTTGCTCGCATCTCGGATGACAGTTACTCCCGACAATGCAAGCGCCGTGCTCTTTACGAGGCATTTTGTATGTAATGTTTACTTCAACCCTCACAATCTTTACACCGAGGAAGGAGGGTTTTACTCTCCCTATATTCCCAGTGAGGGAGTCACACACCCAGTGAGCTTAATTCGTTTCCCGAGGTGTCCTGGCTTTAAGGAACGGAAGCGTGTGATGTGAACCCAGTACTGTCTTTCGCTGAAAGCTGTGGTCTTAGCCCCTTCATGTACTTTACTCTGACTTAAAAGAAACTTTTACACTTGGTACTGTTCACACTATTCCGGCCAGAAAGCCGAGTCAAGATGACGTTATGCAGGGTTATGGAAAAAGCCATTGCATGTCCCCAGAGTCCACATGTCAAAAAAATTTTCCATACTAAATATTTTCCGTATTTCCCATCTTAAATATGAATTCTGAGAAGAGAACTTTTGCTAAGATGTCAAATGCATTCAGAAGGAACAGCAGTTGTACAAACTGCGTTTTTACACCCTAAAACACTAAGAAGGAATCGGGCAAAACCGTTTTATGCTCCCCTGCATGGGTCGCTTTTGATTAAATTTCACGGATTCAGTCAATTAAGCTTTTTTTTTAACAGGTATAATTTTGACAGAGTTAAGATTTATTCGTATAGGAAAATGTTCGTTTGTCAAAAAAGGAAAAGATTATTTTGCTTTCCAGAATTGGCCTGACAAAGTCATTGTTTGCATTTTTGTTTTTGGCATTAAAAATATAATACTTTCTAAGAGCGTTCCGTGTATTGGAATCTCTTCTGACTCCAGGATTTCATAGAATGAGAAAAGGATTGTCAGGGAAATCAGAAACTTAAATTAAAAGTTTAATTCCCTGAACAGTCGAAACAATTGTGGGTGAGGAAAAGAAAGAATATTTTCCTCAATAAAGGTTTCCTTAGAAAAAGGAAATACAATTTGTATCATTTGATCCCTAACCACTTTGTCTTTCGGAAGTTATGCATAAAAAGATTTTGTTATTTTCCTCTTAATTTCTAAGGCTTACAGACTAAATGGTTTCAGAAAATAATCTTTCTTGCGATTTAAAAGTAAAAGAAGGGGAAAATGATGAATAAGAAGAGAGACATGGTGACAGAGCAAGCCTTTGATACCATTATAATCCTCCTTTCTACACTTACTAGTTTTAATCGTTAGCAGTAACTCATTCATTTCTATAAATACTAAAGTGTGAGTAGGGAAAAAGTGGTTTCTGGAAACACTTACGCCAGCATAAAGCTAGTGTATTATAGGACTAAGCCTGCTTATTGCATAAATAATCGAGAGCTGGTATCTGTCCGGAAGAACTCAAAACGAATACACTGCTACTTGACCTTATATGTAGTCCCAAGTAGTATGCCCAGCCTCAGGGAAAGCATCCGAGCAAAATAAACCTTCTAAGAACCATTTTTGAAATTACTTTACACTTCTTTTTAGGGAGAGAATGCCTTCGGTGTGAAGGTTAAGAAAAATGATAAAATACCTCTTTTTCCTTAAAAGAATCTTAAAGAAGAATGCAGCCTGTACCTCTCTGATCACTTCTGTAGCGAGAGGCAGCAGTCGCGACTGCCCTTTATGCTGAGGCGCCAGGCTCGGAATCATGGCGAAAGACCGCCTCCCACAGTCGTTGCCATGGATACAAGCTGTGCTCTTGCTCGCATCTCGGATGACAGTTACTCCCGACAATGCAAGCGCCGTGCTCTTTACGAGGCATTTTGTATGTAATGTTTACTTCAATCCTCACAATCTTTACACCGAGGAAGGAGGGTTTTACTCTCCCTATATTCCCAGTGAGGGAGTCACACACCCAGTGAGCTTAATTCGTTTCCCGAGGTGCCCTGGCTTTAAGGAACGGAAGCGTGTGATGTGAACCCAGTACTGTCTTTCGCTGAAAGCTGTGGTCTTAGCCACTTCATGTACTTTACTCTGACTTAAAAGAAACTTTTACACTTGGTACTGTTCACACTATTCCGGCCAGAAAGCCGAGTCAAGATGACGTTATGCAGGGTTATGGAAAAAGCCATTGCATGTCCCCAGAGTCCACATGTCAAAAAAATTTTCCATACTAAATATTTTCCGTATTTCCCATCTTAAATATGAATTCTGAGAAGAGAACTTTTGCTAAGATGTCAAATGCATTCAGAAGGAACAGCAGTTGTACAAACTGCGTTTTTACACCCTAAAACACTAAGAAGGAATCGGGCAAAACCGTTTTATGCTCCCCTGCATGGGTCGCTTTTGATTAAATTTCACGGATTCAGTCAATTAAGCTTTTTTTTTAACAGGTATAATTTTGACAGAGTTAAGATTTATTCGTATAGGAAAATGTTCGTTTGTCAAAAAAGGAAAAGATTATTTTGCTTTCCAGAATTGGCCTGACAAAGTCATTGTTTGCATTTTTGTTTTTGGCATTAAAAATATAATACTTTCTAAGAGCGTTCCGTGTATTGGAATCTCTTCTGACTCCAGGATTTCATAGAATGAGAAAAGGATTGTCAGGGAAATCAGAAACTTAAATTAAAAGTTTAATTCCCTGAACAGTCGAAACAATTGTGGGTGAGGAAAAGAAAGAATATTTTCCTCAATAAAGGTTTCCTTAGAAAAAGGAAATACAATTTGTATCATTTGATCCCTAACCACTTTGTCTTTCGGAAGTTATGCATAAAAAGATTTTGTTATTTTCCTCTTAATTTCTAAGGCTTACAGACTAAATGGTTTCAGAAAATAATCTTTCTTGCGATTTAAAAGTAAAAGAAGGGGAAAATGATGAATAAGAAGAGAGACATGGTGACAGAGCAAGCCTTTGATACCATTATAATCCTCCTTTCTACACTTACTAGTTTTAATCGTTAGCAGTAACTCATTCATTTCTATAAATACTAAAGTGTGAGTAGGGAAAAAGTGGTTTCTGGAAACACTTACGCCAGCATAAAGCTAGTGTATTATAGGACTAAGCCTGCTTATTGCATAAATAATCGAGAGCTGGTATCTGTCCGGAAGAACTCAAAACGAATACACTGCTACTTGACCTTATATGTAGTCCCAAGTAGTATGCCCAGCCTCAGGGAAAGCATCCGAGCAAAATAAACCTTCTAAGAACCATTTTTGAAATTACTTTACACTTCTTTTTAGGGAGAGAATGCCTTCGGTGTGAAGGTTAAGAAAAATGATAAAATACCTCTTTTTCCTTAAAAGAATCTTAAAGAAGAATGCAGCCTGTACCTCTCTGATCACTTCTGTAGCGAGAGGCAGCAGTCGCGACTGCCCTTTATGCTGAGGCGCCAGGCTCGGAATCATGGCGAAAGACCGCCTCCCACAGTCGTTGCCATGGATACAAGCTGTGCTCTTGCTCGCATCTCGGATGACAGTTACTCCCGACAATGCAAGCGCCGTGCTCTTTACGAGGCATTTTGTATGTAATGTTTACTTCAACCCTCACAATCTTTACACCGAGGAAGGAGGGTTTTACTCTCCCTATATTCCCAGTGAGGGAGTCACACACCCAGTGAGCTTAATTCGTTTCCCGAGGTGTCCTGGCTTTAAGGAACGGAAGCGTGTGATGTGAACCCAGTACTGTCTTTCGCTGAAAGCTGTGGTCTTAGCCCCTTCATGTACTTTACTCTGACTTAAAAGAAACTTTTACACTTGGTACTGTTCACACTATTCCGGCCAGAAAGCCGAGTCAAGATGACGTTATGCAGGGTTATGGAAAAAGCCATTGCATGTCCCCAGAGTCCACATGTCAAAAAAATTTTCCATACTAAATATTTTCCGTATTTCCCATCTTAAATATGAATTCTGAGAAGAGAACTTTTGCTAAGATGTCAAATGCATTCAGAAGGAACAGCAGTTGTACAAACTGCGTTTTTACACCCTAAAACACTAAGAAGGAATCGGGCAAAACCGTTTTATGCTCCCCTGCATGGGTCGCTTTTGATTAAATTTCACGGATTCAGTCAATTAAGCTTTTTTTTTAACAGGTATAATTTTGACAGAGTTAAGATTTATTCGTATAGGAAAATGTTCGTTTGTCAAAAAAGGAAAAGATTATTTTGCTTTCCAGAATTGGCCTGACAAAGTCATTGTTTGCATTTTTGTTTTTGGCATTAAAAATATAATACTTTCTAAGAGCGTTCCGTGTATTGGAATCTCTTCTGACTCCAGGATTTCATAGAATGAGAAAAGGATTGTCAGGGAAATCAGAAACTTAAATTAAAAGTTTAATTCCCTGAACAGTCGAAACAATTGTGGGTGAGGAAAAGAAAGAATATTTTCCTCAATAAAGGTTTCCTTAGAAAAAGGAAATACAATTTGTATCATTTGATCCCTAACCACTTTGTCTTTCGGAAGTTATGCATAAAAAGATTTTGTTATTTTCCTCTTAATTTCTAAGGCTTACAGACTAAATGGTTTCAGAAAATAATCTTTCTTGCGATTTAAAAGTAAAAGAAGGGGAAAATGATGAATAAGAAGAGAGACATGGTGACAGAGCAAGCCTTTGATACCATTATAATCCTCCTTTCTACACTTACTAGTTTTAATCGTTAGCAGTAACTCATTCATTTCTATAAATACTAAAGTGTGAGTAGGGAAAAAGTGGTTTCTGGAAACACTTACGCCAGCATAAAGCTAGTGTATTATAGGACTAAGCCTGCTTATTGCATAAATAATCGAGAGCTGGTATCTGTCCGGAAGAACTCAAAACGAATACACTGCTACTTGACCTTATATGTAGTCCCAAGTAGTATGCCCAGCCTCAGGGAAAGCATCCGAGCAAAATAAACCTTCTAAGAACCATTTTTGAAATTACTTTACACTTCTTTTTAGGGAGAGAATGCCTTCGGTGTGAAGGTTAAGAAAAATGATAAAATACCTCTTTTTCCTTAAAAGAATCTTAAAGAAGAATGCAGCCTGTACCTCTCTGATCACTTCTGTAGCGAGAGGCAGCAGTCGCGACTGCCCTTTATGCTGAGGCGCCAGGCTCGGAATCATGGCGAAAGACCGCCTCCCACAGTCGTTGCCATGGATACAAGCTGTGCTCTTGCTCGCATCTCGGATGACAGTTACTCCCGACAATGCAAGCGCCGTGCTCTTTACGAGGCATTTTGTATGTAATGTTTACTTCAATCCTCACAATCTTTACACCGAGGAAGGAGGGTTTTACTCTCCCTATATTCCCAGTGAGGGAGTCACACACCCAGTGAGCTTAATTCGTTTCCCGAGGTGCCCTGGCTTTAAGGAACGGAAGCGTGTGATGTGAACCCAGTACTGTCTTTCGCTGAAAGCTGTGGTCTTAGCCCCTTCATGTACTTTACTCTGACTTAAAAGAAACTTTTACACTTGGTACTGTTCACACTATTCCGGCCAGAAAGCCGAGTCAAGATGACGTTATGCAGGGTTATGGAAAAAGCCATTGCATGTCCCCAGAGTCCACATGTCAAAAAAATTTTCCATACTAAATATTTTCCGTATTTCCCATCTTAAATATGAATTCTGAGAAGAGAACTTTTGCTAAGATGTCAAATGCATTCAGAAGGAACAGCAGTTGTACAAACTGCGTTTTTACACCCTAAAACACTAAGAAGGAATCGGGCAAAACCGTTTTATGCTCCCCTGCATGGGTCGCTTTTGATTAAATTTCACGGATTCAGTCAATTAAGCTTTTTTTTTAACAGGTATAATTTTGACAGAGTTAAGATTTATTCGTATAGGAAAATGTTCGTTTGTCAAAAAAGGAAAAGATTATTTTGCTTTCCAGAATTGGCCTGACAAAGTCATTGTTTGCATTTTTGTTTTTGGCATTAAAAATATAATACTTTCTAAGAGCGTTCCGTGTATTGGAATCTCTTCTGACTCCAGGATTTCATAGAATGAGAAAAGGATTGTCAGGGAAATCAGAAACTTAAATTAAAAGTTTAATTCCCTGAACAGTCGAAACAATTGTGGGTGAGGAAAAGAAAGAATATTTTCCTCAATAAAGGTTTCCTTAGAAAAAGGAAATACAATTTGTATCATTTGATCCCTAACCACTTTGTCTTTCGGAAGTTATGCATAAAAAGATTTTGTTATTTTCCTCTTAATTTCTAAGGCTTACAGACTAAATGGTTTCAGAAAATAATCTTTCTTGCGATTTAAAAGTAAAAGAAGGGGAAAATGATGAATAAGAAGAGAGACATGGTGACAGAGCAAGCCTTTGATACCATTATAATCCTCCTTTCTACACTTACTAGTTTTAATCGTTAGCAGTAACTCATTCATTTCTATAAATACTAAAGTGTGAGTAGGGAAAAAGTGGTTTCTGGAAACACTTACGCCAGCATAAAGCTAGTGTATTATAGGACTAAGCCTGCTTATTGCATAAATAATCGAGAGCTGGTATCTGTCCGGAAGAACTCAAAACGAATACACTGCTACTTGACCTTATATGTAGTCCCAAGTAGTATGCCCAGCCTCAGGGAAAGCATCCGAGCAAAATAAACCTTCTAAGAACCATTTTTGAAATTACTTTACACTTCTTTTTAGGGAGAGAATGCCTTCGGTGTGAAGGTTAAGAAAAATGATAAAATACCTCTTTTTCCTTAAAAGAATCTTAAAGAAGAATGCAGCCTGTACCTCTCTGATCACTTCTGTAGCGAGAGGCAGCAGTCGCGACTGCCCTTTATGCTGAGGCGCCAGGCTCGGAATCATGGCGAAAGACCGCCTCCCACAGTCGTTGCCATGGATACAAGCTGTGCTCTTGCTCGCATCTCGGATGACAGTTACTCCCGACAATGCAAGCGCCGTGCTCTTTACGAGGCATTTTGTATGTAATGTTTACTTCAATCCTCACAATCTTTACACCGAGGAAGGAGGGTTTTACTCTCCCTATATTCCCAGTGAGGGAGTCACACACCCAGTGAGCTTAATTCGTTTCCCGAGGTGCCCTGGCTTTAAGGAACGGAAGCGTGTGATGTGAACCCAGTACTGTCTTTCGCTGAAAGCTGTGGTCTTAGCCACTTCATGTACTTTACTCTGACTTAAAAGAAACTTTTACACTTGGTACTGTTCACACTATTCCGGCCAGAAAGCCGAGTCAAGATGACGTTATGCAGGGTTATGGAAAAAGCCATTGCATGTCCCCAGAGTCCACATGTCAAAAAAATTTTCCATACTAAATATTTTCCGTATTTCCCATCTTAAATATGAATTCTGAGAAGAGAACTTTTGCTAAGATGTCAAATGCATTCAGAAGGAACAGCAGTTGTACAAACTGCGTTTTTACACCCTAAAACACTAAGAAGGAATCGGGCAAAACCGTTTTATGCTCCCCTGCATGGGTCGCTTTTGATTAAATTTCACGGATTCAGTCAATTAAGCTTTTTTTTTAACAGGTATAATTTTGACAGAGTTAAGATTTATTCGTATAGGAAAATGTTCGTTTGTCAAAAAAGGAAAAGATTATTTTGCTTTCCAGAATTGGCCTGACAAAGTCATTGTTTGCATTTTTGTTTTTGGCATTAAAAATATAATACTTTCTAAGAGCGTTCCGTGTATTGGAATCTCTTCTGACTCCAGGATTTCATAGAATGAGAAAAGGATTGTCAGGGAAATCAGAAACTTAAATTAAAAGTTTAATTCCCTGAACAGTCGAAACAATTGTGGGTGAGGAAAAGAAAGAATATTTTCCTCAATAAAGGTTTCCTTAGAAAAAGGAAATACAATTTGTATCATTTGATCCCTAACCACTTTGTCTTTCGGAAGTTATGCATAAAAAGATTTTGTTATTTTCCTCTTAATTTCTAAGGCTTACAGACTAAATGGTTTCAGAAAATAATCTTTCTTGCGATTTAAAAGTAAAAGAAGGGGAAAATGATGAATAAGAAGAGAGACATGGTGACAGAGCAAGCCTTTGATACCATTATAATCCTCCTTTCTACACTTACTAGTTTTAATCGTTAGCAGTAACTCATTCATTTCTATAAATACTAAAGTGTGAGTAGGGAAAAAGTGGTTTCTGGAAACACTTACGCCAGCATAAAGCTAGTGTATTATAGGACTAAGCCTGCTTATTGCATAAATAATCGAGAGCTGGTATCTGTCCGGAAGAACTCAAAACGAATACACTGCTACTTGACCTTATATGTAGTCCCAAGTAGTATGCCCAGCCTCAGGGAAAGCATCCGAGCAAAATAAACCTTCTAAGAACCATTTTTGAAATTACTTTACACTTCTTTTTAGGGAGAGAATGCCTTCGGTGTGAAGGTTAAGAAAAATGATAAAATACCTCTTTTTCCTTAAAAGAATCTTAAAGAAGAATGCAGCCTGTACCTCTCTGATCACTTCTGTAGCGAGAGGCAGCAGTCGCGACTGCCCTTTATGCTGAGGCGCCAGGCTCGGAATCATGGCGAAAGACCGCCTCCCACAGTCGTTGCCATGGATACAAGCTGTGCTCTTGCTCGCATCTCGGATGACAGTTACTCCCGACAATGCAAGCGCCGTGCTCTTTACGAGGCATTTTGTATGTAATGTTTACTTCAACCCTCACAATCTTTACACCGAGGAAGGAGGGTTTTACTCTCCCTATATTCCCAGTGAGGGAGTCACACACCCAGTGAGCTTAATTCGTTTCCCGAGGTGTCCTGGCTTTAAGGAACGGAAGCGTGTGATGTGAACCCAGTACTGTCTTTCGCTGAAAGCTGTGGTCTTAGCCCCTTCATGTACTTTACTCTGACTTAAAAGAAACTTTTACACTTGGTACTGTTCACACTATTCCGGCCAGAAAGCCGAGTCAAGATGACGTTATGCAGGGTTATGGAAAAAGCCATTGCATGTCCCCAGAGTCCACATGTCAAAAAAATTTTCCATACTAAATATTTTCCGTATTTCCCATCTTAAATATGAATTCTGAGAAGAGAACTTTTGCTAAGATGTCAAATGCATTCAGAAGGAACAGCAGTTGTACAAACTGCGTTTTTACACCCTAAAACACTAAGAAGGAATCGGGCAAAACCGTTTTATGCTCCCCTGCATGGGTCGCTTTTGATTAAATTTCACGGATTCAGTCAATTAAGCTTTTTTTTTAACAGGTATAATTTTGACAGAGTTAAGATTTATTCGTATAGGAAAATGTTCGTTTGTCAAAAAAGGAAAAGATTATTTTGCTTTCCAGAATTGGCCTGACAAAGTCATTGTTTGCATTTTTGTTTTTGGCATTAAAAATATAATACTTTCTAAGAGCGTTCCGTGTATTGGAATCTCTTCTGACTCCAGGATTTCATAGAATGAGAAAAGGATTGTCAGGGAAATCAGAAACTTAAATTAAAAGTTTAATTCCCTGAACAGTCGAAACAATTGTGGGTGAGGAAAAGAAAGAATATTTTCCTCAATAAAGGTTTCCTTAGAAAAAGGAAATACAATTTGTATCATTTGATCCCTAACCACTTTGTCTTTCGGAAGTTATGCATAAAAAGATTTTGTTATTTTCCTCTTAATTTCTAAGGCTTACAGACTAAATGGTTTCAGAAAATAATCTTTCTTGCGATTTAAAAGTAAAAGAAGGGGAAAATGATGAATAAGAAGAGAGACATGGTGACAGAGCAAGCCTTTGATACCATTATAATCCTCCTTTCTACACTTACTAGTTTTAATCGTTAGCAGTAACTCATTCATTTCTATAAATACTAAAGTGTGAGTAGGGAAAAAGTGGTTTCTGGAAACACTTACGCCAGCATAAAGCTAGTGTATTATAGGACTAAGCCTGCTTATTGCATAAATAATCGAGAGCTGGTATCTGTCCGGAAGAACTCAAAACGAATACACTGCTACTTGACCTTATATGTAGTCCCAAGTAGTATGCCCAGCCTCAGGGAAAGCATCCGAGCAAAATAAACCTTCTAAGAACCATTTTTGAAATTACTTTACACTTCTTTTTAGGGAGAGAATGCCTTCGGTGTGAAGGTTAAGAAAAATGATAAAATACCTCTTTTTCCTTAAAAGAATCTTAAAGAAGAATGCAGCCTGTACCTCTCTGATCACTTCTGTAGCGAGAGGCAGCAGTCGCGACTGCCCTTTATGCTGAGGCGCCAGGCTCGGAATCATGGCGAAAGACCGCCTCCCACAGTCGTTGCCATGGATACAAGCTGTGCTCTTGCTCGCATCTCGGATGACAGTTACTCCCGACAATGCAAGCGCCGTGCTCTTTACGAGGCATTTTGTATGTAATGTTTACTTCAATCCTCACAATCTTTACACCGAGGAAGGAGGGTTTTACTCTCCCTATATTCCCAGTGAGGGAGTCACACACCCAGTGAGCTTAATTCGTTTCCCGAGGTGTCCTGGCTTTAAGGAACGGAAGCGTGTGATGTGAACCCAGTACTGTCTTTCGCTGAAAGCTGTGGTCTTAGCCCCTTCATGTACTTTACTCTGACTTAAAAGAAACTTTTACACTTGGTACTGTTCACACTATTCCGGCCAGAAAGCCGAGTCAAGATGACGTTATGCAGGGTTATGGAAAAAGCCATTGCATGTCCCCAGAGTCCACATGTCAAAAAAATTTTCCATACTAAATATTTTCCGTATTTCCCATCTTAAATATGAATTCTGAGAAGAGAACTTTTGCTAAGATGTCAAATGCATTCAGAAGGAACAGCAGTTGTACAAACTGCGTTTTTACACCCTAAAACACTAAGAAGGAATCGGGCAAAACCGTTTTATGCTCCCCTGCATGGGTCGCTTTTGATTAAATTTCACGGATTCAGTCAATTAAGCTTTTTTTTTAACAGGTATAATTTTGACAGAGTTAAGATTTATTCGTATAGGAAAATGTTCGTTTGTCAAAAAAGGAAAAGATTATTTTGCTTTCCAGAATTGGCCTGACAAAGTCATTGTTTGCATTTTTGTTTTTGGCATTAAAAATATAATACTTTCTAAGAGCGTTCCGTGTATTGGAATCTCTTCTGACTCCAGGATTTCATAGAATGAGAAAAGGATTGTCAGGGAAATCAGAAACTTAAATTAAAAGTTTAATTCCCTGAACAGTCGAAACAATTGTGGGTGAGGAAAAGAAAGAATATTTTCCTCAATAAAGGTTTCCTTAGAAAAAGGAAATACAATTTGTATCATTTGATCCCTAACCACTTTGTCTTTCGGAAGTTATGCATAAAAAGATTTTGTTATTTTCCTCTTAATTTCTAAGGCTTACAGACTAAATGGTTTCAGAAAATAATCTTTCTTGCGATTTAAAAGTAAAAGAAGGGGAAAATGATGAATAAGAAGAGAGACATGGTGACAGAGCAAGCCTTTGATACCATTATAATCCTCCTTTCTACACTTACTAGTTTTAATCGTTAGCAGTAACTCATTCATTTCTATAAATACTAAAGTGTGAGTAGGGAAAAAGTGGTTTCTGGAAACACTTACGCCAGCATAAAGCTAGTGTATTATAGGACTAAGCCTGCTTATTGCATAAATAATCGAGAGCTGGTATCTGTCCGGAAGAACTCAAAACGAATACACTGCTACTTGACCTTATATGTAGTCCCAAGTAGTATGCCCAGCCTCAGGGAAAGCATCCGAGCAAAATAAACCTTCTAAGAACCATTTTTGAAATTACTTTACACTTCTTTTTAGGGAGAGAATGCCTTCGGTGTGAAGGTTAAGAAAAATGATAAAATACCTCTTTTTCCTTAAAAGAATCTTAAAGAAGAATGCAGCCTGTACCTCTCTGATCACTTCTGTAGCGAGAGGCAGCAGTCGCGACTGCCCTTTATGCTGAGGCGCCAGGCTCGGAATCATGGCGAAAGACCGCCTCCCACAGTCGTTGCCATGGATACAAGCTGTGCTCTTGCTCGCATCTCGGATGACAGTTACTCCCGACAATGCAAGCGCCGTGCTCTTTACGAGGCATTTTGTATGTAATGTTTACTTCAATCCTCACAATCTTTACACCGAGGAAGGAGGGTTTTACTCTCCCTATATTCCCAGTGAGGGAGTCACACACCCAGTGAGCTTAATTCGTTTCCCGAGGTGCCCTGGCTTTAAGGAACGGAAGCGTGTGATGTGAACCCAGTACTGTCTTTCGCTGAAAGCTGTGGTCTTAGCCCCTTCATGTACTTTACTCTGACTTAAAAGAAACTTTTACACTTGGTACTGTTCACACTATTCCGGCCAGAAAGCCGAGTCAAGATGACGTTATGCAGGGTTATGGAAAAAGCCATTGCATGTCCCCAGAGTCCACATGTCAAAAAAATTTTCCATACTAAATATTTTCCGTATTTCCCATCTTAAATATGAATTCTGAGAAGAGAACTTTTGCTAAGATGTCAAATGCATTCAGAAGGAACAGCAGTTGTACAAACTGCGTTTTTACACCCTAAAACACTAAGAAGGAATCGGGCAAAACCGTTTTATGCTCCCCTGCATGGGTCGCTTTTGATTAAATTTCACGGATTCAGTCAATTAAGCTTTTTTTTTAACAGGTATAATTTTGACAGAGTTAAGATTTATTCGTATAGGAAAATGTTCGTTTGTCAAAAAAGGAAAAGATTATTTTGCTTTCCAGAATTGGCCTGACAAAGTCATTGTTTGCATTTTTGTTTTTGGCATTAAAAATATAATACTTTCTAAGAGCGTTCCGTGTATTGGAATCTCTTCTGACTCCAGGATTTCATAGAATGAGAAAAGGATTGTCAGGGAAATCAGAAACTTAAATTAAAAGTTTAATTCCCTGAACAGTCGAAACAATTGTGGGTGAGGAAAAGAAAGAATATTTTCCTCAATAAAGGTTTCCTTAGAAAAAGGAAATACAATTTGTATCATTTGATCCCTAACCACTTTGTCTTTCGGAAGTTATGCATAAAAAGATTTTGTTATTTTCCTCTTAATTTCTAAGGCTTACAGACTAAATGGTTTCAGAAAATAATCTTTCTTGCGATTTAAAAGTAAAAGAAGGGGAAAATGATGAATAAGAAGAGAGACATGGTGACAGAGCAAGCCTTTGATACCATTATAATCCTCCTTTCTACACTTACTAGTTTTAATCGTTAGCAGTAACTCATTCATTTCTATAAATACTAAAGTGTGAGTAGGGAAAAAGTGGTTTCTGGAAACACTTACGCCAGCATAAAGCTAGTGTATTATAGGACTAAGCCTGCTTATTGCATAAATAATCGAGAGCTGGTATCTGTCCGGAAGAACTCAAAACGAATACACTGCTACTTGACCTTATATGTAGTCCCAAGTAGTATGCCCAGCCTCAGGGAAAGCATCCGAGCAAAATAAACCTTCTAAGAACCATTTTTGAAATTACTTTACACTTCTTTTTAGGGAGAGAATGCCTTCGGTGTGAAGGTTAAGAAAAATGATAAAATACCTCTTTTTCCTTAAAAGAATCTTAAAGAAGAATGCAGCCTGTACCTCTCTGATCACTTCTGTAGCGAGAGGCAGCAGTCGCGACTGCCCTTTATGCTGAGGCGCCAGGCTCGGAATCATGGCGAAAGACCGCCTCCCACAGTCGTTGCCATGGATACAAGCTGTGCTCTTGCTCGCATCTCGGATGACAGTTACTCCCGACAATGCAAGCGCCGTGCTCTTTACGAGGCATTTTGTATGTAATGTTTACTTCAATCCTCACAATCTTTACACCGAGGAAGGAGGGTTTTACTCTCCCTATATTCCCAGTGAGGGAGTCACACACCCAGTGAGCTTAATTCGTTTCCCGAGGTGCCCTGGCTTTAAGGAACGGAAGCGTGTGATGTGAACCCAGTACTGTCTTTCGCTGAAAGCTGTGGTCTTAGCCCCTTCATGTACTTTACTCTGACTTAAAAGAAACTTTTACACTTGGTACTGTTCACACTATTCCGGCCAGAAAGCCGAGTCAAGATGACGTTATGCAGGGTTATGGAAAAAGCCATTGCATGTCCCCAGAGTCCACATGTCAAAAAAATTTTCCATACTAAATATTTTCCGTATTTCCCATCTTAAATATGAATTCTGAGAAGAGAACTTTTGCTAAGATGTCAAATGCATTCAGAAGGAACAGCAGTTGTACAAACTGCGTTTTTACACCCTAAAACACTAAGAAGGAATCGGGCAAAACCGTTTTATGCTCCCCTGCATGGGTCGCTTTTGATTAAATTTCACGGATTCAGTCAATTAAGCTTTTTTTTTAACAGGTATAATTTTGACAGAGTTAAGATTTATTCGTATAGGAAAATGTTCGTTTGTCAAAAAAGGAAAAGATTATTTTGCTTTCCAGAATTGGCCTGACAAAGTCATTGTTTGCATTTTTGTTTTTGGCATTAAAAATATAATACTTTCTAAGAACGTTCCGTGTATTGGAATCTCTTCTGACTCCAGGATTTCATAGAATGAGAAAAGGATTGTCAGGGAAATCAGAAACTTAAATTAAAAGTTTAATTCCCTGAACAGTCGAAACAATTGTGGGTGAGGAAAAGAAAGAATATTTTCCTCAATAAAGGTTTCCTTAGAAAAAGGAAATACAATTTGTATCATTTGATCCCTAACCACTTTGTCTTTCGGAAGTTATGCATAAAAAGATTTTGTTATTTTCCTCTTAATTTCTAAGGCTTACAGACTAAATGGTTTCAGAAAATAATCTTTCTTGCGATTTAAAAGTAAAAGAAGGGGAAAATGATGAATAAGAAGAGAGACATGGTGACAGAGCAAGCCTTTGATACCATTATAATCCTCCTTTCTACACTTACTAGTTTTAATCGTTAGCAGTAACTCATTCATTTCTATAAATACTAAAGTGTGAGTAGGGAAAAAGTGGTTTCTGGAAACACTTACGCCAGCATAAAGCTAGTGTATTATAGGACTAAGCCTGCTTATTGCATAAATAATCGAGAGCTGGTATCTGTCCGGAAGAACTCAAAACGAATACACTGCTACTTGACCTTATATGTAGTCCCAAGTAGTATGCCCAGCCTCAGGGAAAGCATCCGAGCAAAATAAACCTTCTAAGAACCATTTTTGAAATTACTTTACACTTCTTTTTAGGGAGAGAATGCCTTCGGTGTGAAGGTTAAGAAAAATGATAAAATACCTCTTTTTCCTTAAAAGAATCTTAAAGAAGAATGCAGCCTGTACCTCTCTGATCACTTCTGTAGCGAGAGGCAGCAGTCGCGACTGCCCTTTATGCTGAGGCGCCAGGCTCGGAATCATGGCGAAAGACCGCCTCCCACAGTCGTTGCCATGGATACAAGCTGTGCTCTTGCTCGCATCTCGGATGACAGTTACTCCCGACAATGCAAGCGCCGTGCTCTTTACGAGGCATTTTGTATGTAATGTTTACTTCAATCCTCACAATCTTTACACCGAGGAAGGAGGGTTTTACTCTCCCTATATTCCCAGTGAGGGAGTCACACACCCAGTGAGCTTAATTCGTTTCCCGAGGTGCCCTGGCTTTAAGGAACGGAAGCGTGTGATGTGAACCCAGTACTGTCTTTCGCTGAAAGCTGTGGTCTTAGCCCCTTCATGTACTTTACTCTGACTTAAAAGAAACTTTTACACTTGGTACTGTTCACACTATTCCGGCCAGAAAGCCGAGTCAAGATGACGTTATGCAGGGTTATGGAAAAAGCCATTGCATGTCCCCAGAGTCCACATGTCAAAAAAATTTTCCATACTAAATATTTTCCGTATTTCCCATCTTAAATATGAATTCTGAGAAGAGAACTTTTGCTAAGATGTCAAATGCATTCAGAAGGAACAGCAGTTGTACAAACTGCGTTTTTACACCCTAAAACACTAAGAAGGAATCGGGCAAAACCGTTTTATGCTCCCCTGCATGGGTCGCTTTTGATTAAATTTCACGGATTCAGTCAATTAAGCTTTTTTTTTAACAGGTATAATTTTGACAGAGTTAAGATTTATTCGTATAGGAAAATGTTCGTTTGTCAAAAAAGGAAAAGATTATTTTGCTTTCCAGAATTGGCCTGACAAAGTCATTGTTTGCATTTTTGTTTTTGGCATTAAAAATATAATACTTTCTAAGAGCGTTCCGTGTATTGGAATCTCTTCTGACTCCAGGATTTCATAGAATGAGAAAAGGATTGTCAGGGAAATCAGAAACTTAAATTAAAAGTTTAATTCCCTGAACAGTCGAAACAATTGTGGGTGAGGAAAAGAAAGAATATTTTCCTCAATAAAGGTTTCCTTAGAAAAAGGAAATACAATTTGTATCATTTGATCCCTAACCACTTTGTCTTTCGGAAGTTATGCATAAAAAGATTTTGTTATTTTCCTCTTAATTTCTAAGGCTTACAGACTAAATGGTTTCAGAAAATAATCTTTCTTGCGATTTAAAAGTAAAAGAAGGGGAAAATGATGAATAAGAAGAGAGACATGGTGACAGAGCAAGCCTTTGATACCATTATAATCCTCCTTTCTACACTTACTAGTTTTAATCGTTAGCAGTAACTCATTCATTTCTATAAATACTAAAGTGTGAGTAGGGAAAAAGTGGTTTCTGGAAACACTTACGCCAGCATAAAGCTAGTGTATTATAGGACTAAGCCTGCTTATTGCATAAATAATCGAGAGCTGGTATCTGTCCGGAAGAACTCAAAACGAATACACTGCTACTTGACCTTATATGTAGTCCCAAGTAGTATGCCCAGCCTCAGGGAAAGCATCCGAGCAAAATAAACCTTCTAAGAACCATTTTTGAAATTACTTTACACTTCTTTTTAGGGAGAGAATGCCTTCGGTGTGAAGGTTAAGAAAAATGATAAAATACCTCTTTTTCCTTAAAAGAATCTTAAAGAAGAATGCAGCCTGTACCTCTCTGATCACTTCTGTAGCGAGAGGCAGCAGTCGCGACTGCCCTTTATGCTGAGGCGCCAGGCTCGGAATCATGGCGAAAGACCGCCTCCCACAGTCGTTGCCATGGATACAAGCTGTGCTCTTGCTCGCATCTCGGATGACAGTTACTCCCGACAATGCAAGCGCCGTGCTCTTTACGAGGCATTTTGTATGTAATGTTTACTTCAATCCTCACAATCTTTACACCGAGGAAGGAGGGTTTTACTCTCCCTATATTCCCAGTGAGGGAGTCACACACCCAGTGAGCTTAATTCGTTTCCCGAGGTGCCCTGGCTTTAAGGAACGGAAGCGTGTGATGTGAACCCAGTACTGTCTTTCGCTGAAAGCTGTGGTCTTAGCCCCTTCATGTACTTTACTCTGACTTAAAAGAAACTTTTACACTTGGTACTGTTCACACTATTCCGGCCAGAAAGCCGAGTCAAGATGACGTTATGCAGGGTTATGGAAAAAGCCATTGCATGTCCCCAGAGTCCACATGTCAAAAAAATTTTCCATACTAAATATTTTCCGTATTTCCCATCTTAAATATGAATTCTGAGAAGAGAACTTTTGCTAAGATGTCAAATGCATTCAGAAGGAACAGCAGTTGTACAAACTGCGTTTTTACACCCTAAAACACTAAGAAGGAATCGGGCAAAACCGTTTTATGCTCCCCTGCATGGGTCGCTTTTGATTAAATTTCACGGATTCAGTCAATTAAGCTTTTTTTTTAACAGGTATAATTTTGACAGAGTTAAGATTTATTCGTATAGGAAAATGTTCGTTTGTCAAAAAAGGAAAAGATTATTTTGCTTTCCAGAATTGGCCTGACAAAGTCATTGTTTGCATTTTTGTTTTTGGCATTAAAAATATAATACTTTCTAAGAACGTTCCGTGTATTGGAATCTCTTCTGACTCCAGGATTTCATAGAATGAGAAAAGGATTGTCAGGGAAATCAGAAACTTAAATTAAAAGTTTAATTCCCTGAACAGTCGAAACAATTGTGGGTGAGGAAAAGAAAGAATATTTTCCTCAATAAAGGTTTCCTTAGAAAAAGGAAATACAATTTGTATCATTTGATCCCTAACCACTTTGTCTTTCGGAAGTTATGCATAAAAAGATTTTGTTATTTTCCTCTTAATTTCTAAGGCTTACAGACTAAATGGTTTCAGAAAATAATCTTTCTTGCGATTTAAAAGTAAAAGAAGGGGAAAATGATGAATAAGAAGAGAGACATGGTGACAGAGCAAGCCTTTGATACCATTATAATCCTCCTTTCTACACTTACTAGTTTTAATCGTTAGCAGTAACTCATTCATTTCTATAAATACTAAAGTGTGAGTAGGGAAAAAGTGGTTTCTGGAAACACTTACGCCAGCATAAAGCTAGTGTATTATAGGACTAAGCCTGCTTATTGCATAAATAATCGAGAGCTGGTATCTGTCCGGAAGAACTCAAAACGAATACACTGCTACTTGACCTTATATGTAGTCCCAAGTAGTATGCCCAGCCTCAGGGAAAGCATCCGAGCAAAATAAACCTTCTAAGAACCATTTTTGAAATTACTTTACACTTCTTTTTAGGGAGAGAATGCCTTCGGTGTGAAGGTTAAGAAAAATGATAAAATACCTCTTTTTCCTTAAAAGAATCTTAAAGAAGAATGCAGCCTGTACCTCTCTGATCACTTCTGTAGCGAGAGGCAGCAGTCGCGACTGCCCTTTATGCTGAGGCGCCAGGCTCGGAATCATGGCGAAAGACCGCCTCCCACAGTCGTTGCCATGGATACAAGCTGTGCTCTTGCTCGCATCTCGGATGACAGTTACTCCCGACAATGCAAGCGCCGTGCTCTTTACGAGGCATTTTGTATGTAATGTTTACTTCAATCCTCACAATCTTTACACCGAGGAAGGAGGGTTTTACTCTCCCTATATTCCCAGTGAGGGAGTCACACACCCAGTGAGCTTAATTCGTTTCCCGAGGTGCCCTGGCTTTAAGGAACGGAAGCGTGTGATGTGAACCCAGTACTGTCTTTCGCTGAAAGCTGTGGTCTTAGCCCCTTCATGTACTTTACTCTGACTTAAAAGAAACTTTTACACTTGGTACTGTTCACACTATTCCGGCCAGAAAGCCGAGTCAAGATGACGTTATGCAGGGTTATGGAAAAAGCCATTGCATGTCCCCAGAGTCCACATGTCAAAAAAATTTTCCATACTAAATATTTTCCGTATTTCCCATCTTAAATATGAATTCTGAGAAGAGAACTTTTGCTAAGATGTCAAATGCATTCAGAAGGAACAGCAGTTGTACAAACTGCGTTTTTACACCCTAAAACACTAAGAAGGAATCGGGCAAAACCGTTTTATGCTCCCCTGCATGGGTCGCTTTTGATTAAATTTCACGGATTCAGTCAATTAAGCTTTTTTTTTTAACAGGTATAATTTTGACAGAGTTAAGATTTATTCGTATAGGAAAATGTTCGTTTGTCAAAAAAGGAAAAGATTATTTTGCTTTCCAGAATTGGCCTGACAAAGTCATTGTTTGCATTTTTGTTTTTGGCATTAAAAATATAATACTTTCTAAGAACGTTCCGTGTATTGGAATCTCTTCTGACTCCAGGATTTCATAGAATGAGAAAAGGATTGTCAGGGAAATCAGAAACTTAAATTAAAAGTTTAATTCCCTGAACAGTCGAAACAATTGTGGGTGAGGAAAAGAAAGAATATTTTCCTCAATAAAGGTTTCCTTAGAAAAAGGAAATACAATTTGTATCATTTGATCCCTAACCACTTTGTCTTTCGGAAGTTATGCATAAAAAGATTTTGTTATTTTCCTCTTAATTTCTAAGGCTTACAGACTAAATGGTTTCAGAAAATAATCTTTCTTGCGATTTAAAAGTAAAAGAAGGGGAAAATGATGAATAAGAAGAGAGACATGGTGACAGAGCAAGCCTTTGATACCATTATAATCCTCCTTTCTACACTTACTAGTTTTAATCGTTAGCAGTAACTCATTCATTTCTATAAATACTAAAGTGTGAGTAGGGAAAAAGTGGTTTCTGGAAACACTTACGCCAGCATAAAGCTAGTGTATTATAGGACTAAGCCTGCTTATTGCATAAATAATCGAGAGCTGGTATCTGTCCGGAAGAACTCAAAACGAATACACTGCTACTTGACCTTATATGTAGTCCCAAGTAGTATGCCCAGCCTCAGGGAAAGCATCCGAGCAAAATAAACCTTCTAAGAACCATTTTTGAAATTACTTTACACTTCTTTTTAGGGAGAGAATGCCTTCGGTGTGAAGGTTAAGAAAAATGATAAAATACCTCTTTTTCCTTAAAAGAATCTTAAAGAAGAATGCAGCCTGTACCTCTCTGATCACTTCTGTAGCGAGAGGCAGCAGTCGCGACTGCCCTTTATGCTGAGGCGCCAGGCTCGGAATCATGGCGAAAGACCGCCTCCCACAGTCGTTGCCATGGATACAAGCTGTGCTCTTGCTCGCATCTCGGATGACAGTTACTCCCGACAATGCAAGCGCCGTGCTCTTTACGAGGCATTTTGTATGTAATGTTTACTTCAATCCTCACAATCTTTACACCGAGGAAGGAGGGTTTTACTCTCCCTATATTCCCAGTGAGGGAGTCACACACCCAGTGAGCTTAATTCGTTTCCCGAGGTGCCCTGGCTTTAAGGAACGGAAGCGTGTGATGTGAACCCAGTACTGTCTTTCGCTGAAAGCTGTGGTCTTAGCCCCTTCATGTACTTTACTCTGACTTAAAAGAAACTTTTACACTTGGTACTGTTCACACTATTCCGGCCAGAAAGCCGAGTCAAGATGACGTTATGCAGGGTTATGGAAAAAGCCATTGCATGTCCCCAGAGTCCACATGTCAAAAAAATTTTCCATACTAAATATTTTCCGTATTTCCCATCTTAAATATGAATTCTGAGAAGAGAACTTTTGCTAAGATGTCAAATGCATTCAGAAGGAACAGCAGTTGTACAAACTGCGTTTTTACACCCTAAAACACTAAGAAGGAATCGGGCAAAACCGTTTTATGCTCCCCTGCATGGGTCGCTTTTGATTAAATTTCACGGATTCAGTCAATTAAGCTTTTTTTTTAACAGGTATAATTTTGACAGAGTTAAGATTTATTCGTATAGGAAAATGTTCGTTTGTCAAAAAAGGAAAAGATTATTTTGCTTTCCAGAATTGGCCTGACAAAGTCATTGTTTGCATTTTTGTTTTTGGCATTAAAAATATAATACTTTCTAAGAGCGTTCCGTGTATTGGAATCTCTTCTGACTCCAGGATTTCATAGAATGAGAAAAGGATTGTCAGGGAAATCAGAAACTTAAATTAAAAGTTTAATTCCCTGAACAGTCGAAACAATTGTGGGTGAGGAAAAGAAAGAATATTTTCCTCAATAAAGGTTTCCTTAGAAAAAGGAAATACAATTTGTATCATTTGATCCCTAACCACTTTGTCTTTCGGAAGTTATGCATAAAAAGATTTTGTTATTTTCCTCTTAATTTCTAAGGCTTACAGACTAAATGGTTTCAGAAAATAATCTTTCTTGCGATTTAAAAGTAAAAGAAGGGGAAAATGATGAATAAGAAGAGAGACATGGTGACAGAGCAAGCCTTTGATACCATTATAATCCTCCTTTCTACACTTACTAGTTTTAATCGTTAGCAGTAACTCATTCATTTCTATAAATACTAAAGTGTGAGTAGGGAAAAAGTGGTTTCTGGAAACACTTACGCCAGCATAAAGCTAGTGTATTATAGGACTAAGCCTGCTTATTGCATAAATAATCGAGAGCTGGTATCTGTCCGGAAGAACTCAAAACGAATACACTGCTACTTGACCTTATATGTAGTCCCAAGTAGTATGCCCAGCCTCAGGGAAAGCATCCGAGCAAAATAAACCTTCTAAGAACCATTTTTGAAATTACTTTACACTTCTTTTTAGGGAGAGAATGCCTTCGGTGTGAAGGTTAAGAAAAATGATAAAATACCTCTTTTTCCTTAAAAGAATCTTAAAGAAGAATGCAGCCTGTACCTCTCTGATCACTTCTGTAGCGAGAGGCAGCAGTCGCGACTGCCCTTTATGCTGAGGCGCCAGGCTCGGAATCATGGCGAAAGACCGCCTCCCACAGTCGTTGCCATGGATACAAGCTGTGCTCTTGCTCGCATCTCGGATGACAGTTACTCCCGACAATGCAAGCGCCGTGCTCTTTACGAGGCATTTTGTATGTAATGTTTACTTCAATCCTCACAATCTTTACACCGAGGAAGGAGGGTTTTACTCTCCCTATATTCCCAGTGAGGGAGTCACACACCCAGTGAGCTTAATTCGTTTCCCGAGGTGCCCTGGCTTTAAGGAACGGAAGCGTGTGATGTGAACCCAGTACTGTCTTTCGCTGAAAGCTGTGGTCTTAGCCCCTTCATGTACTTTACTCTGACTTAAAAGAAACTTTTACACTTGGTACTGTTCACACTATTCCGGCCAGAAAGCCGAGTCAAGATGACGTTATGCAGGGTTATGGAAAAAGCCATTGCATGTCCCCAGAGTCCACATGTCAAAAAAATTTTCCATACTAAATATTTTCCGTATTTCCCATCTTAAATATGAATTCTGAGAAGAGAACTTTTGCTAAGATGTCAAATGCATTCAGAAGGAACAGCAGTTGTACAAACTGCGTTTTTACACCCTAAAACACTAAGAAGGAATCGGGCAAAACCGTTTTATGCTCCCCTGCATGGGTCGCTTTTGATTAAATTTCACGGATTCAGTCAATTAAGCTTTTTTTTTAACAGGTATAATTTTGACAGAGTTAAGATTTATTCGTATAGGAAAATGTTCGTTTGTCAAAAAAGGAAAAGATTATTTTGCTTTCCAGAATTGGCCTGACAAAGTCATTGTTTGCATTTTTGTTTTTGGCATTAAAAATATAATACTTTCTAAGAGCGTTCCGTGTATTGGAATCTCTTCTGACTCCAGGATTTCATAGAATGAGAAAAGGATTGTCAGGGAAATCAGAAACTTAAATTAAAAGTTTAATTCCCTGAACAGTCGAAACAATTGTGGGTGAGGAAAAGAAAGAATATTTTCCTCAATAAAGGTTTCCTTAGAAAAAGGAAATACAATTTGTATCATTTGATCCCTAACCACTTTGTCTTTCGGAAGTTATGCATAAAAAGATTTTGTTATTTTCCTCTTAATTTCTAAGGCTTACAGACTAAATGGTTTCAGAAAATAATCTTTCTTGCGATTTAAAAGTAAAAGAAGGGGAAAATGATGAATAAGAAGAGAGACATGGTGACAGAGCAAGCCTTTGATACCATTATAATCCTCCTTTCTACACTTACTAGTTTTAATCGTTAGCAGTAACTCATTCATTTCTATAAATACTAAAGTGTGAGTAGGGAAAAAGTGGTTTCTGGAAACACTTACGCCAGCATAAAGCTAGTGTATTATAGGACTAAGCCTGCTTATTGCATAAATAATCGAGAGCTGGTATCTGTCCGGAAGAACTCAAAACGAATACACTGCTACTTGACCTTATATGTAGTCCCAAGTAGTATGCCCAGCCTCAGGGAAAGCATCCGAGCAAAATAAACCTTCTAAGAACCATTTTTGAAATTACTTTACACTTCTTTTTAGGGAGAGAATGCCTTCGGTGTGAAGGTTAAGAAAAATGATAAAATACCTCTTTTTCCTTAAAAGAATCTTAAAGAAGAATGCAGCCTGTACCTCTCTGATCACTTCTGTAGCGAGAGGCAGCAGTCGCGACTGCCCTTTATGCTGAGGCGCCAGGCTCGGAATCATGGCGAAAGACCGCCTCCCACAGTCGTTGCCATGGATACAAGCTGTGCTCTTGCTCGCATCTCGGATGACAGTTACTCCCGACAATGCAAGCGCCGTGCTCTTTACGAGGCATTTTGTATGTAATGTTTACTTCAATCCTCACAATCTTTACACCGAGGAAGGAGGGTTTTACTCTCCCTATATTCCCAGTGAGGGAGTCACACACCCAGTGAGCTTAATTCGTTTCCCGAGGTGCCCTGGCTTTAAGGAACGGAAGCGTGTGATGTGAACCCAGTACTGTCTTTCGCTGAAAGCTGTGGTCTTAGCCCCTTCATGTACTTTACTCTGACTTAAAAGAAACTTTTACACTTGGTACTGTTCACACTATTCCGGCCAGAAAGCCGAGTCAAGATGACGTTATGCAGGGTTATGGAAAAAGCCATTGCATGTCCCCAGAGTCCACATGTCAAAAAAATTTTCCATACTAAATATTTTCCGTATTTCCCATCTTAAATATGAATTCTGAGAAGAGAACTTTTGCTAAGATGTCAAATGCATTCAGAAGGAACAGCAGTTGTACAAACTGCGTTTTTACACCCTAAAACACTAAGAAGGAATCGGGCAAAACCGTTTTATGCTCCCCTGCATGGGTCGCTTTTGATTAAATTTCACGGATTCAGTCAATTAAGCTTTTTTTTTAACAGGTATAATTTTGACAGAGTTAAGATTTATTCGTATAGGAAAATGTTCGTTTGTCAAAAAAGGAAAAGATTATTTTGCTTTCCAGAATTGGCCTGACAAAGTCATTGTTTGCATTTTTGTTTTTGGCATTAAAAATATAATACTTTCTAAGAGCGTTCCGTGTATTGGAATCTCTTCTGACTCCAGGATTTCATAGAATGAGAAAAGGATTGTCAGGGAAATCAGAAACTTAAATTAAAAGTTTAATTCCCTGAACAGTCGAAACAATTGTGGGTGAGGAAAAGAAAGAATATTTTCCTCAATAAAGGTTTCCTTAGAAAAAGGAAATACAATTTGTATCATTTGATCCCTAACCACTTTGTCTTTCGGAAGTTATGCATAAAAAGATTTTGTTATTTTCCTCTTAATTTCTAAGGCTTACAGACTAAATGGTTTCAGAAAATAATCTTTCTTGCGATTTAAAAGTAAAAGAAGGGGAAAATGATGAATAAGAAGAGAGACATGGTGACAGAGCAAGCCTTTGATACCATTATAATCCTCCTTTCTACACTTACTAGTTTTAATCGTTAGCAGTAACTCATTCATTTCTATAAATACTAAAGTGTGAGTAGGGAAAAAGTGGTTTCTGGAAACACTTACGCCAGCATAAAGCTAGTGTATTATAGGACTAAGCCTGCTTATTGCATAAATAATCGAGAGCTGGTATCTGTCCGGAAGAACTCAAAACGAATACACTGCTACTTGACCTTATATGTAGTCCCAAGTAGTATGCCCAGCCTCAGGGAAAGCATCCGAGCAAAATAAACCTTCTAAGAACCATTTTTGAAATTACTTTACACTTCTTTTTAGGGAGAGAATGCCTTCGGTGTGAAGGTTAAGAAAAATGATAAAATACCTCTTTTTCCTTAAAAGAATCTTAAAGAAGAATGCAGCCTGTACCTCTCTGATCACTTCTGTAGCGAGAGGCAGCAGTCGCGACTGCCCTTTATGCTGAGGCGCCAGGCTCGGAATCATGGCGAAAGACCGCCTCCCACAGTCGTTGCCATGGATACAAGCTGTGCTCTTGCTCGCATCTCGGATGACAGTTACTCCCGACAATGCAAGCGCCGTGCTCTTTACGAGGCATTTTGTATGTAATGTTTACTTCAATCCTCACAATCTTTACACCGAGGAAGGAGGGTTTTACTCTCCCTATATTCCCAGTGAGGGAGTCACACACCCAGTGAGCTTAATTCGTTTCCCGAGGTGTCCTGGCTTTAAGGAACGGAAGCGTGTGATGTGAACCCAGTACTGTCTTTCGCTGAAAGCTGTGGTCTTAGCCCCTTCATGTACTTTACTCTGACTTAAAAGAAACTTTTACACTTGGTACTGTTCACACTATTCCGGCCAGAAAGCCGAGTCAAGATGACGTTATGCAGGGTTATGGAAAAAGCCATTGCATGTCCCCAGAGTCCACATGTCAAAAAAATTTTCCATACTAAATATTTTCCGTATTTCCCATCTTAAATATGAATTCTGAGAAGAGAACTTTTGCTAAGATGTCAAATGCATTCAGAAGGAACAGCAGTTGTACAAACTGCGTTTTTACACCCTAAAACACTAAGAAGGAATCGGGCAAAACCGTTTTATGCTCCCCTGCATGGGTCGCTTTTGATTAAATTTCACGGATTCAGTCAATTAAGCTTTTTTTTTAACAGGTATAATTTTGACAGAGTTAAGATTTATTCGTATAGGAAAATGTTCGTTTGTCAAAAAAGGAAAAGATTATTTTGCTTTCCAGAATTGGCCTGACAAAGTCATTGTTTGCATTTTTGTTTTTGGCATTAAAAATATAATACTTTCTAAGAGCGTTCCGTGTATTGGAATCTCTTCTGACTCCAGGATTTCATAGAATGAGAAAAGGATTGTCAGGGAAATCAGAAACTTAAATTAAAAGTTTAATTCCCTGAACAGTCGAAACAATTGTGGGTGAGGAAAAGAAAGAATATTTTCCTCAATAAAGGTTTCCTTAGAAAAAGGAAATACAATTTGTATCATTTGATCCCTAACCACTTTGTCTTTCGGAAGTTATGCATAAAAAGATTTTGTTATTTTCCTCTTAATTTCTAAGGCTTACAGACTAAATGGTTTCAGAAAATAATCTTTCTTGCGATTTAAAAGTAAAAGAAGGGGAAAATGATGAATAAGAAGAGAGACATGGTGACAGAGCAAGCCTTTGATACCATTATAATCCTCCTTTCTACACTTACTAGTTTTAATCGTTAGCAGTAACTCATTCATTTCTATAAATACTAAAGTGTGAGTAGGGAAAAAGTGGTTTCTGGAAACACTTACGCCAGCATAAAGCTAGTGTATTATAGGACTAAGCCTGCTTATTGCATAAATAATCGAGAGCTGGTATCTGTCCGGAAGAACTCAAAACGAATACACTGCTACTTGACCTTATATGTAGTCCCAAGTAGTATGCCCAGCCTCAGGGAAAGCATCCGAGCAAAATAAACCTTCTAAGAACCATTTTTGAAATTACTTTACACTTCTTTTTAGGGAGAGAATGCCTTCGGTGTGAAGGTTAAGAAAAATGATAAAATACCTCTTTTTCCTTAAAAGAATCTTAAAGAAGAATGCAGCCTGTACCTCTCTGATCACTTCTGTAGCGAGAGGCAGCAGTCGCGACTGCCCTTTATGCTGAGGCGCCAGGCTCGGAATCATGGCGAAAGACCGCCTCCCACAGTCGTTGCCATGGATACAAGCTGTGCTCTTGCTCGCATCTCGGATGACAGTTACTCCCGACAATGCAAGCGCCGTGCTCTTTACGAGGCATTTTGTATGTAATGTTTACTTCAATCCTCACAATCTTTACACCGAGGAAGGAGGGTTTTACTCTCCCTATATTCCCAGTGAGGGAGTCACACACCCAGTGAGCTTAATTCGTTTCCCGAGGTGCCCTGGCTTTAAGGAACGGAAGCGTGTGATGTGAACCCAGTACTGTCTTTCGCTGAAAGCTGTGGTCTTAGCCCCTTCATGTACTTTACTCTGACTTAAAAGAAACTTTTACACTTGGTACTGTTCACACTATTCCGGCCAGAAAGCCGAGTCAAGATGACGTTATGCAGGGTTATGGAAAAAGCCATTGCATGTCCCCAGAGTCCACATGTCAAAAAAATTTTCCATACTAAATATTTTCCGTATTTCCCATCTTAAATATGAATTCTGAGAAGAGAACTTTTGCTAAGATGTCAAATGCATTCAGAAGGAACAGCAGTTGTACAAACTGCGTTTTTACACCCTAAAACACTAAGAAGGAATCGGGCAAAACCGTTTTATGCTCCCCTGCATGGGTCGCTTTTGATTAAATTTCACGGATTCAGTCAATTAAGCTTTTTTTTTAACAGGTATAATTTTGACAGAGTTAAGATTTATTCGTATAGGAAAATGTTCGTTTGTCAAAAAAGGAAAAGATTATTTTGCTTTCCAGAATTGGCCTGACAAAGTCATTGTTTGCATTTTTGTTTTTGGCATTAAAAATATAATACTTTCTAAGAGCGTTCCGTGTATTGGAATCTCTTCTGACTCCAGGATTTCATAGAATGAGAAAAGGATTGTCAGGGAAATCAGAAACTTAAATTAAAAGTTTAATTCCCTGAACAGTCGAAACAATTGTGGGTGAGGAAAAGAAAGAATATTTTCCTCAATAAAGGTTTCCTTAGAAAAAGGAAATACAATTTGTATCATTTGATCCCTAACCACTTTGTCTTTCGGAAGTTATGCATAAAAAGATTTTGTTATTTTCCTCTTAATTTCTAAGGCTTACAGACTAAATGGTTTCAGAAAATAATCTTTCTTGCGATTTAAAAGTAAAAGAAGGGGAAAATGATGAATAAGAAGAGAGACATGGTGACAGAGCAAGCCTTTGATACCATTATAATCCTCCTTTCTACACTTACTAGTTTTAATCGTTAGCAGTAACTCATTCATTTCTATAAATACTAAAGTGTGAGTAGGGAAAAAGTGGTTTCTGGAAACACTTACGCCAGCATAAAGCTAGTGTATTATAGGACTAAGCCTGCTTATTGCATAAATAATCGAGAGCTGGTATCTGTCCGGAAGAACTCAAAACGAATACACTGCTACTTGACCTTATATGTAGTCCCAAGTAGTATGCCCAGCCTCAGGGAAAGCATCCGAGCAAAATAAACCTTCTAAGAACCATTTTTGAAATTACTTTACACTTCTTTTTAGGGAGAGAATGCCTTCGGTGTGAAGGTTAAGAAAAATGATAAAATACCTCTTTTTCCTTAAAAGAATCTTAAAGAAGAATGCAGCCTGTACCTCTCTGATCACTTCTGTAGCGAGAGGCAGCAGTCGCGACTGCCCTTTATGCTGAGGCGCCAGGCTCGGAATCATGGCGAAAGACCGCCTCCCACAGTCGTTGCCATGGATACAAGCTGTGCTCTTGCTCGCATCTCGGATGACAGTTACTCCCGACAATGCAAGCGCCGTGCTCTTTACGAGGCATTTTGTATGTAATGTTTACTTCAATCCTCACAATCTTTACACCGAGGAAGGAGGGTTTTACTCTCCCTATATTCCCAGTGAGGGAGTCACACACCCAGTGAGCTTAATTCGTTTCCCGAGGTGTCCTGGCTTTAAGGAACGGAAGCGTGTGATGTGAACCCAGTACTGTCTTTCGCTGAAAGCTGTGGTCTTAGCCCCTTCATGTACTTTACTCTGACTTAAAAGAAACTTTTACACTTGGTACTGTTCACACTATTCCGGCCAGAAAGCCGAGTCAAGATGACGTTATGCAGGGTTATGGAAAAAGCCATTGCATGTCCCCAGAGTCCACATGTCAAAAAAATTTTCCATACTAAATATTTTCCGTATTTCCCATCTTAAATATGAATTCTGAGAAGAGAACTTTTGCTAAGATGTCAAATGCATTCAGAAGGAACAGCAGTTGTACAAACTGCGTTTTTACACCCTAAAACACTAAGAAGGAATCGGGCAAAACCGTTTTATGCTCCCCTGCATGGGTCGCTTTTGATTAAATTTCACGGATTCAGTCAATTAAGCTTTTTTTTTAACAGGTATAATTTTGACAGAGTTAAGATTTATTCGTATAGGAAAATGTTCGTTTGTCAAAAAAGGAAAAGATTATTTTGCTTTCCAGAATTGGCCTGACAAAGTCATTGTTTGCATTTTTGTTTTTGGCATTAAAAATATAATACTTTCTAAGAGCGTTCCGTGTATTGGAATCTCTTCTGACTCCAGGATTTCATAGAATGAGAAAAGGATTGTCAGGGAAATCAGAAACTTAAATTAAAAGTTTAATTCCCTGAACAGTCGAAACAATTGTGGGTGAGGAAAAGAAAGAATATTTTCCTCAATAAAGGTTTCCTTAGAAAAAGGAAATACAATTTGTATCATTTGATCCCTAACCACTTTGTCTTTCGGAAGTTATGCATAAAAAGATTTTGTTATTTTCCTCTTAATTTCTAAGGCTTACAGACTAAATGGTTTCAGAAAATAATCTTTCTTGCGATTTAAAAGTAAAAGAAGGGGAAAATGATGAATAAGAAGAGAGACATGGTGACAGAGCAAGCCTTTGATACCATTATAATCCTCCTTTCTACACTTACTAGTTTTAATCGTTAGCAGTAACTCATTCATTTCTATAAATACTAAAGTGTGAGTAGGGAAAAAGTGGTTTCTGGAAACACTTACGCCAGCATAAAGCTAGTGTATTATAGGACTAAGCCTGCTTATTGCATAAATAATCGAGAGCTGGTATCTGTCCGGAAGAACTCAAAACGAATACACTGCTACTTGACCTTATATGTAGTCCCAAGTAGTATGCCCAGCCTCAGGGAAAGCATCCGAGCAAAATAAACCTTCTAAGAACCATTTTTGAAATTACTTTACACTTCTTTTTAGGGAGAGAATGCCTTCGGTGTGAAGGTTAAGAAAAATGATAAAATACCTCTTTTTCCTTAAAAGAATCTTAAAGAAGAATGCAGCCTGTACCTCTCTGATCACTTCTGTAGCGAGAGGCAGCAGTCGCGACTGCCCTTTATGCTGAGGCGCCAGGCTCGGAATCATGGCGAAAGACCGCCTCCCACAGTCGTTGCCATGGATACAAGCTGTGCTCTTGCTCGCATCTCGGATGACAGTTACTCCCGACAATGCAAGCGCCGTGCTCTTTACGAGGCATTTTGTATGTAATGTTTACTTCAATCCTCACAATCTTTACACCGAGGAAGGAGGGTTTTACTCTCCCTATATTCCCAGTGAGGGAGTCACACACCCAGTGAGCTTAATTCGTTTCCCGAGGTGTCCTGGCTTTAAGGAACGGAAGCGTGTGATGTGAACCCAGTACTGTCTTTCGCTGAAAGCTGTGGTCTTAGCCCCTTCATGTACTTTACTCTGACTTAAAAGAAACTTTTACACTTGGTACTGTTCACACTATTCCGGCCAGAAAGCCGAGTCAAGATGACGTTATGCAGGGTTATGGAAAAAGCCATTGCATGTCCCCAGAGTCCACATGTCAAAAAAATTTTCCATACTAAATATTTTCCGTATTTCCCATCTTAAATATGAATTCTGAGAAGAGAACTTTTGCTAAGATGTCAAATGCATTCAGAAGGAACAGCAGTTGTACAAACTGCGTTTTTACACCCTAAAACACTAAGAAGGAATCGGGCAAAACCGTTTTATGCTCCCCTGCATGGGTCGCTTTTGATTAAATTTCACGGATTCAGTCAATTAAGCTTTTTTTTTAACAGGTATAATTTTGACAGAGTTAAGATTTATTCGTATAGGAAAATGTTCGTTTGTCAAAAAAGGAAAAGATTATTTTGCTTTCCAGAATTGGCCTGACAAAGTCATTGTTTGCATTTTTGTTTTTGGCATTAAAAATATAATACTTTCTAAGAGCGTTCCGTGTATTGGAATCTCTTCTGACTCCAGGATTTCATAGAATGAGAAAAGGATTGTCAGGGAAATCAGAAACTTAAATTAAAAGTTTAATTCCCTGAACAGTCGAAACAATTGTGGGTGAGGAAAAGAAAGAATATTTTCCTCAATAAAGGTTTCCTTAGAAAAAGGAAATACAATTTGTATCATTTGATCCCTAACCACTTTGTCTTTCGGAAGTTATGCATAAAAAGATTTTGTTATTTTCCTCTTAATTTCTAAGGCTTACAGACTAAATGGTTTCAGAAAATAATCTTTCTTCCGATTTAAAAGTAAAAGAAGGGGAAAATGATGAATAAGAAGAGAGACATGGTGACAGAGCAAGCCTTTGATACCATTATAATCCTCCTTTCTACACTTACTAGTTTTAATCGTTAGCAGTAACTCATTCATTTCTATAAATACTAAAGTGTGAGTAGGGAAAAAGTGGTTTCTGGAAACACTTACGCCAGCATAAAGCTAGTGTATTATAGGACTAAGCCTGCTTATTGCATAAATAATCGAGAGCTGGTATCTGTCCGGAAGAACTCAAAACGAATACACTGCTACTTGACCTTATATGTAGTCCCAAGTAGTATGCCCAGCCTCAGGGAAAGCATCCGAGCAAAATAAACCTTCTAAGAACCATTTTTGAAATTACTTTACACTTCTTTTTAGGGAGAGAATGCCTTCGGTGTGAAGGTTAAGAAAAATGATAAAATACCTCTTTTTCCTTAAAAGAATCTTAAAGAAGAATGCAGCCTGTACCTCTCTGATCACTTCTGTAGCGAGAGGCAGCAGTCGCGACTGCCCTTTATGCTGAGGCGCCAGGCTCGGAATCATGGCGAAAGACCGCCTCCCACAGTCGTTGCCATGGATACAAGCTGTGCTCTTGCTCGCATCTCGGATGACAGTTACTCCCGACAATGCAAGCGCCGTGCTCTTTACGAGGCATTTTGTATGTAATGTTTACTTCAATCCTCACAATCTTTACACCGAGGAAGGAGGGTTTTACTCTCCCTATATTCCCAGTGAGGGAGTCACACACCCAGTGAGCTTAATTCGTTTCCCGAGGTGCCCTGGCTTTAAGGAACGGAAGCGTGTGATGTGAACCCAGTACTGTCTTTCGCTGAAAGCTGTGGTCTTAGCCCCTTCATGTACTTTACTCTGACTTAAAAGAAACTTTTACACTTGGTACTGTTCACACTATTCCGGCCAGAAAGCCGAGTCAAGATGACGTTATGCAGGGTTATGGAAAAAGCCATTGCATGTCCCCAGAGTCCACATGTCAAAAAAATTTTCCATACTAAATATTTTCCGTATTTCCCATCTTAAATATGAATTCTGAGAAGAGAACTTTTGCTAAGATGTCAAATGCATTCAGAAGGAACAGCAGTTGTACAAACTGCGTTTTTACACCCTAAAACACTAAGAAGGAATCGGGCAAAACCGTTTTATGCTCCCCTGCATGGGTCGCTTTTGATTAAATTTCACGGATTCAGTCAATTAAGCTTTTTTTTTAACAGGTATAATTTTGACAGAGTTAAGATTTATTCGTATAGGAAAATGTTCGTTTGTCAAAAAAGGAAAAGATTATTTTGCTTTCCAGAATTGGCCTGACAAAGTCATTGTTTGCATTTTTGTTTTTGGCATTAAAAATATAATACTTTCTAAGAACGTTCCGTGTATTGGAATCTCTTCTGACTCCAGGATTTCATAGAATGAGAAAAGGATTGTCAGGGAAATCAGAAACTTAAATTAAAAGTTTAATTCCCTGAACAGTCGAAACAATTGTGGGTGAGGAAAAGAAAGAATATTTTCCTCAATAAAGGTTTCCTTAGAAAAAGGAAATACAATTTGTATCATTTGATCCCTAACCACTTTGTCTTTCGGAAGTTATGCATAAAAAGATTTTGTTATTTTCCTCTTAATTTCTAAGGCTTACAGACTAAATGGTTTCAGAAAATAATCTTTCTTGCGATTTAAAAGTAAAAGAAGGGGAAAATGATGAATAAGAAGAGAGACATGGTGACAGAGCAAGCCTTTGATACCATTATAATCCTCCTTTCTACACTTACTAGTTTTAATCGTTAGCAGTAACTCATTCATTTCTATAAATACTAAAGTGTGAGTAGGGAAAAAGTGGTTTCTGGAAACACTTACGCCAGCATAAAGCTAGTGTATTATAGGACTAAGCCTGCTTATTGCATAAATAATCGAGAGCTGGTATCTGTCCGGAAGAACTCAAAACGAATACACTGCTACTTGACCTTATATGTAGTCCCAAGTAGTATGCCCAGCCTCAGGGAAAGCATCCGAGCAAAATAAACCTTCTAAGAACCATTTTTGAAATTACTTTACACTTCTTTTTAGGGAGAGAATGCCTTCGGTGTGAAGGTTAAGAAAAATGATAAAATACCTCTTTTTCCTTAAAAGAATCTTAAAGAAGAATGCAGCCTGTACCTCTCTGATCACTTCTGTAGCGAGAGGCAGCAGTCGCGACTGCCCTTTATGCTGAGGCGCCAGGCTCGGAATCATGGCGAAAGACCGCCTCCCACAGTCGTTGCCATGGATACAAGCTGTGCTCTTGCTCGCATCTCGGATGACAGTTACTCCCGACAATGCAAGCGCCGTGCTCTTTACGAGGCATTTTGTATGTAATGTTTACTTCAATCCTCACAATCTTTACACCGAGGAAGGAGGGTTTTACTCTCCCTATATTCCCAGTGAGGGAGTCACACACCCAGTGAGCTTAATTCGTTTCCCGAGGTGCCCTGGCTTTAAGGAACGGAAGCGTGTGATGTGAACCCAGTACTGTCTTTCGCTGAAAGCTGTGGTCTTAGCCCCTTCATGTACTTTACTCTGACTTAAAAGAAACTTTTACACTTGGTACTGTTCACACTATTCCGGCCAGAAAGCCGAGTCAAGATGACGTTATGCAGGGTTATGGAAAAAGCCATTGCATGTCCCCAGAGTCCACATGTCAAAAAAATTTTCCATACTAAATATTTTCCGTATTTCCCATCTTAAATATGAATTCTGAGAAGAGAACTTTTGCTAAGATGTCAAATGCATTCAGAAGGAACAGCAGTTGTACAAACTGCGTTTTTACACCCTAAAACACTAAGAAGGAATCGGGCAAAACCGTTTTATGCTCCCCTGCATGGGTCGCTTTTGATTAAATTTCACGGATTCAGTCAATTAAGCTTTTTTTTTAACAGGTATAATTTTGACAGAGTTAAGATTTATTCGTATAGGAAAATGTTCGTTTGTCAAAAAAGGAAAAGATTATTTTGCTTTCCAGAATTGGCCTGACAAAGTCATTGTTTGCATTTTTGTTTTTGGCATTAAAAATATAATACTTTCTAAGAGCGTTCCGTGTATTGGAATCTCTTCTGACTCCAGGATTTCATAGAATGAGAAAAGGATTGTCAGGGAAATCAGAAACTTAAATTAAAAGTTTAATTCCCTGAACAGTCGAAACAATTGTGGGTGAGGAAAAGAAAGAATATTTTCCTCAATAAAGGTTTCCTTAGAAAAAGGAAATACAATTTGTATCATTTGATCCCTAACCACTTTGTCTTTCGGAAGTTATGCATAAAAAGATTTTGTTATTTTCCTCTTAATTTCTAAGGCTTACAGACTAAATGGTTTCAGAAAATAATCTTTCTTGCGATTTAAAAGTAAAAGAAGGGGAAAATGATGAATAAGAAGAGAGACATGGTGACAGAGCAAGCCTTTGATACCATTATAATCCTCCTTTCTACACTTACTAGTTTTAATCGTTAGCAGTAACTCATTCATTTCTATAAATACTAAAGTGTGAGTAGGGAAAAAGTGGTTTCTGGAAACACTTACGCCAGCATAAAGCTAGTGTATTATAGGACTAAGCCTGCTTATTGCATAAATAATCGAGAGCTGGTATCTGTCCGGAAGAACTCAAAACGAATACACTGCTACTTGACCTTATATGTAGTCCCAAGTAGTATGCCCAGCCTCAGGGAAAGCATCCGAGCAAAATAAACCTTCTAAGAACCATTTTTGAAATTACTTTACACTTCTTTTTAGGGAGAGAATGCCTTCGGTGTGAAGGTTAAGAAAAATGATAAAATACCTCTTTTTCCTTAAAAGAATCTTAAAGAAGAATGCAGCCTGTACCTCTCTGATCACTTCTGTAGCGAGAGGCAGCAGTCGCGACTGCCCTTTATGCTGAGGCGCCAGGCTCGGAATCATGGCGAAAGACCGCCTCCCACAGTCGTTGCCATGGATACAAGCTGTGCTCTTGCTCGCATCTCGGATGACAGTTACTCCCGACAATGCAAGCGCCGTGCTCTTTACGAGGCATTTTGTATGTAATGTTTACTTCAATCCTCACAATCTTTACACCGAGGAAGGAGGGTTTTACTCTCCCTATATTCCCAGTGAGGGAGTCACACACCCAGTGAGCTTAATTCGTTTCCCGAGGTGTCCTGGCTTTAAGGAACGGAAGCGTGTGATGTGAACCCAGTACTGTCTTTCGCTGAAAGCTGTGGTCTTAGCCCCTTCATGTACTTTACTCTGACTTAAAAGAAACTTTTACACTTGGTACTGTTCACACTATTCCGGCCAGAAAGCCGAGTCAAGATGACGTTATGCAGGGTTATGGAAAAAGCCATTGCATGTCCCCAGAGTCCACATGTCAAAAAAATTTTCCATACTAAATATTTTCCGTATTTCCCATCTTAAATATGAATTCTGAGAAGAGAACTTTTGCTAAGATGTCAAATGCATTCAGAAGGAACAGCAGTTGTACAAACTGCGTTTTTACACCCTAAAACACTAAGAAGGAATCGGGCAAAACCGTTTTATGCTCCCCTGCATGGGTCGCTTTTGATTAAATTTCACGGATTCAGTCAATTAAGCTTTTTTTTTAACAGGTATAATTTTGACAGAGTTAAGATTTATTCGTATAGGAAAATGTTCGTTTGTCAAAAAAGGAAAAGATTATTTTGCTTTCCAGAATTGGCCTGACAAAGTCATTGTTTGCATTTTTGTTTTTGGCATTAAAAATATAATACTTTCTAAGAGCGTTCCGTGTATTGGAATCTCTTCTGACTCCAGGATTTCATAGAATGAGAAAAGGATTGTCAGGGAAATCAGAAACTTAAATTAAAAGTTTAATTCCCTGAACAGTCGAAACAATTGTGGGTGAGGAAAAGAAAGAATATTTTCCTCAATAAAGGTTTCCTTAGAAAAAGGAAATACAATTTGTATCATTTGATCCCTAACCACTTTGTCTTTCGGAAGTTATGCATAAAAAGATTTTGTTATTTTCCTCTTAATTTCTAAGGCTTACAGACTAAATGGTTTCAGAAAATAATCTTTCTTCCGATTTAAAAGTAAAAGAAGGGGAAAATGATGAATAAGAAGAGAGACATGGTGACAGAGCAAGCCTTTGATACCATTATAATCCTCCTTTCTACACTTACTAGTTTTAATCGTTAGCAGTAACTCATTCATTTCTATAAATACTAAAGTGTGAGTAGGGAAAAAGTGGTTTCTGGAAACACTTACGCCAGCATAAAGCTAGTGTATTATAGGACTAAGCCTGCTTATTGCATAAATAATCGAGAGCTGGTATCTGTCCGGAAGAACTCAAAACGAATACACTGCTACTTGACCTTATATGTAGTCCCAAGTAGTATGCCCAGCCTCAGGGAAAGCATCCGAGCAAAATAAACCTTCTAAGAACCATTTTTGAAATTACTTTACACTTCTTTTTAGGGAGAGAATGCCTTCGGTGTGAAGGTTAAGAAAAATGATAAAATACCTCTTTTTCCTTAAAAGAATCTTAAAGAAGAATGCAGCCTGTACCTCTCTGATCACTTCTGTAGCGAGAGGCAGCAGTCGCGACTGCCCTTTATGCTGAGGCGCCAGGCTCGGAATCATGGCGAAAGACCGCCTCCCACAGTCGTTGCCATGGATACAAGCTGTGCTCTTGCTCGCATCTCGGATGACAGTTACTCCCGACAATGCAAGCGCCGTGCTCTTTACGAGGCATTTTGTATGTAATGTTTACTTCAATCCTCACAATCTTTACACCGAGGAAGGAGGGTTTTACTCTCCCTATATTCCCAGTGAGGGAGTCACACACCCAGTGAGCTTAATTCGTTTCCCGAGGTGTCCTGGCTTTAAGGAACGGAAGCGTGTGATGTGAACCCAGTACTGTCTTTCGCTGAAAGCTGTGGTCTTAGCCCCTTCATGTACTTTACTCTGACTTAAAAGAAACTTTTACACTTGGTACTGTTCACACTATTCCGGCCAGAAAGCCGAGTCAAGATGACGTTATGCAGGGTTATGGAAAAAGCCATTGCATGTCCCCAGAGTCCACATGTCAAAAAAATTTTCCATACTAAATATTTTCCGTATTTCCCATCTTAAATATGAATTCTGAGAAGAGAACTTTTGCTAAGATGTCAAATGCATTCAGAAGGAACAGCAGTTGTACAAACTGCGTTTTTACACCCTAAAACACTAAGAAGGAATCGGGCAAAACCGTTTTATGCTCCCCTGCATGGGTCGCTTTTGATTAAATTTCACGGATTCAGTCAATTAAGCTTTTTTTTTAACAGGTATAATTTTGACAGAGTTAAGATTTATTCGTATAGGAAAATGTTCGTTTGTCAAAAAAGGAAAAGATTATTTTGCTTTCCAGAATTGGCCTGACAAAGTCATTGTTTGCATTTTTGTTTTTGGCATTAAAAATATAATACTTTCTAAGAGCGTTCCGTGTATTGGAATCTCTTCTGACTCCAGGATTTCATAGAATGAGAAAAGGATTGTCAGGGAAATCAGAAACTTAAATTAAAAGTTTAATTCCCTGAACAGTCGAAACAATTGTGGGTGAGGAAAAGAAAGAATATTTTCCTCAATAAAGGTTTCCTTAGAAAAAGGAAATACAATTTGTATCATTTGATCCCTAACCACTTTGTCTTTCGGAAGTTATGCATAAAAAGATTTTGTTATTTTCCTCTTAATTTCTAAGGCTTACAGACTAAATGGTTTCAGAAAATAATCTTTCTTCCGATTTAAAAGTAAAAGAAGGGGAAAATGATGAATAAGAAGAGAGACATGGTGACAGAGCAAGCCTTTGATACCATTATAATCCTCCTTTCTACACTTACTAGTTTTAATCGTTAGCAGTAACTCATTCATTTCTATAAATACTAAAGTGTGAGTAGGGAAAAAGTGGTTTCTGGAAACACTTACGCCAGCATAAAGCTAGTGTATTATAGGACTAAGCCTGCTTATTGCATAAATAATCGAGAGCTGGTATCTGTCCGGAAGAACTCAAAACGAATACACTGCTACTTGACCTTATATGTAGTCCCAAGTAGTATGCCCAGCCTCAGGGAAAGCATCCGAGCAAAATAAACCTTCTAAGAACCATTTTTGAAATTACTTTACACTTCTTTTTAGGGAGAGAATGCCTTCGGTGTGAAGGTTAAGAAAAATGATAAAATACCTCTTTTTCCTTAAAAGAATCTTAAAGAAGAATGCAGCCTGTACCTCTCTGATCACTTCTGTAGCGAGAGGCAGCAGTCGCGACTGCCCTTTATGCTGAGGCGCCAGGCTCGGAATCATGGCGAAAGACCGCCTCCCACAGTCGTTGCCATGGATACAAGCTGTGCTCTTGCTCGCATCTCGGATGACAGTTACTCCCGACAATGCAAGCGCCGTGCTCTTTACGAGGCATTTTGTATGTAATGTTTACTTCAATCCTCACAATCTTTACACCGAGGAAGGAGGGTTTTACTCTCCCTATATTCCCAGTGAGGGAGTCACACACCCAGTGAGCTTAATTCGTTTCCCGAGGTGCCCTGGCTTTAAGGAACGGAAGCGTGTGATGTGAACCCAGTACTGTCTTTCGCTGAAAGCTGTGGTCTTAGCCCCTTCATGTACTTTACTCTGACTTAAAAGAAACTTTTACACTTGGTACTGTTCACACTATTCCGGCCAGAAAGCCGAGTCAAGATGACGTTATGCAGGGTTATGGAAAAAGCCATTGCATGTCCCCAGAGTCCACATGTCAAAAAAATTTTCCATACTAAATATTTTCCGTATTTCCCATCTTAAATATGAATTCTGAGAAGAGAACTTTTGCTAAGATGTCAAATGCATTCAGAAGGAACAGCAGTTGTACAAACTGCGTTTTTACACCCTAAAACACTAAGAAGGAATCGGGCAAAACCGTTTTATGCTCCCCTGCATGGGTCGCTTTTGATTAAATTTCACGGATTCAGTCAATTAAGCTTTTTTTTTAACAGGTATAATTTTGACAGAGTTAAGATTTATTCGTATAGGAAAATGTTCGTTTGTCAAAAAAGGAAAAGATTATTTTGCTTTCCAGAATTGGCCTGACAAAGTCATTGTTTGCATTTTTGTTTTTGGCATTAAAAATATAATACTTTCTAAGAGCGTTCCGTGTATTGGAATCTCTTCTGACTCCAGGATTTCATAGAATGAGAAAAGGATTGTCAGGGAAATCAGAAACTTAAATTAAAAGTTTAATTCCCTGAACAGTCGAAACAATTGTGGGTGAGGAAAAGAAAGAATATTTTCCTCAATAAAGGTTTCCTTAGAAAAAGGAAATACAATTTGTATCATTTGATCCCTAACCACTTTGTCTTTCGGAAGTTATGCATAAAAAGATTTTGTTATTTTCCTCTTAATTTCTAAGGCTTACAGACTAAATGGTTTCAGAAAATAATCTTTCTTGCGATTTAAAAGTAAAAGAAGGGGAAAATGATGAATAAGAAGAGAGACATGGTGACAGAGCAAGCCTTTGATACCATTATAATCCTCCTTTCTACACTTACTAGTTTTAATCGTTAGCAGTAACTCATTCATTTCTATAAATACTAAAGTGTGAGTAGGGAAAAAGTGGTTTCTGGAAACACTTACGCCAGCATAAAGCTAGTGTATTATAGGACTAAGCCTGCTTATTGCATAAATAATCGAGAGCTGGTATCTGTCCGGAAGAACTCAAAACGAATACACTGCTACTTGACCTTATATGTAGTCCCAAGTAGTATGCCCAGCCTCAGGGAAAGCATCCGAGCAAAATAAACCTTCTAAGAACCATTTTTGAAATTACTTTACACTTCTTTTTAGGGAGAGAATGCCTTCGGTGTGAAGGTTAAGAAAAATGATAAAATACCTCTTTTTCCTTAAAAGAATCTTAAAGAAGAATGCAGCCTGTACCTCTCTGATCACTTCTGTAGCGAGAGGCAGCAGTCGCGACTGCCCTTTATGCTGAGGCGCCAGGCTCGGAATCATGGCGAAAGACCGCCTCCCACAGTCGTTGCCATGGATACAAGCTGTGCTCTTGCTCGCATCTCGGATGACAGTTACTCCCGACAATGCAAGCGCCGTGCTCTTTACGAGGCATTTTGTATGTAATGTTTACTTCAATCCTCACAATCTTTACACCGAGGAAGGAGGGTTTTACTCTCCCTATATTCCCAGTGAGGGAGTCACACACCCAGTGAGCTTAATTCGTTTCCCGAGGTGCCCTGGCTTTAAGGAACGGAAGCGTGTGATGTGAACCCAGTACTGTCTTTCGCTGAAAGCTGTGGTCTTAGCCCCTTCATGTACTTTACTCTGACTTAAAAGAAACTTTTACACTTGGTACTGTTCACACTATTCCGGCCAGAAAGCCGAGTCAAGATGACGTTATGCAGGGTTATGGAAAAAGCCATTGCATGTCCCCAGAGTCCACATGTCAAAAAAATTTTCCATACTAAATATTTTCCGTATTTCCCATCTTAAATATGAATTCTGAGAAGAGAACTTTTGCTAAGATGTCAAATGCATTCAGAAGGAACAGCAGTTGTACAAACTGCGTTTTTACACCCTAAAACACTAAGAAGGAATCGGGCAAAACCGTTTTATGCTCCCCTGCATGGGTCGCTTTTGATTAAATTTCACGGATTCAGTCAATTAAGCTTTTTTTTTAACAGGTATAATTTTGACAGAGTTAAGATTTATTCGTATAGGAAAATGTTCGTTTGTCAAAAAAGGAAAAGATTATTTTGCTTTCCAGAATTGGCCTGACAAAGTCATTGTTTGCATTTTTGTTTTTGGCATTAAAAATATAATACTTTCTAAGAGCGTTCCGTGTATTGGAATCTCTTCTGACTCCAGGATTTCATAGAATGAGAAAAGGATTGTCAGGGAAATCAGAAACTTAAATTAAAAGTTTAATTCCCTGAACAGTCGAAACAATTGTGGGTGAGGAAAAGAAAGAATATTTTCCTCAATAAAGGTTTCCTTAGAAAAAGGAAATACAATTTGTATCATTTGATCCCTAACCACTTTGTCTTTCGGAAGTTATGCATAAAAAGATTTTGTTATTTTCCTCTTAATTTCTAAGGCTTACAGACTAAATGGTTTCAGAAAATAATCTTTCTTGCGATTTAAAAGTAAAAGAAGGGGAAAATGATGAATAAGAAGAGAGACATGGTGACAGAGCAAGCCTTTGATACCATTATAATCCTCCTTTCTACACTTACTAGTTTTAATCGTTAGCAGTAACTCATTCATTTCTATAAATACTAAAGTGTGAGTAGGGAAAAAGTGGTTTCTGGAAACACTTACGCCAGCATAAAGCTAGTGTATTATAGGACTAAGCCTGCTTATTGCATAAATAATCGAGAGCTGGTATCTGTCCGGAAGAACTCAAAACGAATACACTGCTACTTGACCTTATATGTAGTCCCAAGTAGTATGCCCAGCCTCAGGGAAAGCATCCGAGCAAAATAAACCTTCTAAGAACCATTTTTGAAATTACTTTACACTTCTTTTTAGGGAGAGAATGCCTTCGGTGTGAAGGTTAAGAAAAATGATAAAATACCTCTTTTTCCTTAAAAGAATCTTAAAGAAGAATGCAGCCTGTACCTCTCTGATCACTTCTGTAGCGAGAGGCAGCAGTCGCGACTGCCCTTTATGCTGAGGCGCCAGGCTCGGAATCATGGCGAAAGACCGCCTCCCACAGTCGTTGCCATGGATACAAGCTGTGCTCTTGCTCGCATCTCGGATGACAGTTACTCCCGACAATGCAAGCGCCGTGCTCTTTACGAGGCATTTTGTATGTAATGTTTACTTCAATCCTCACAATCTTTACACCGAGGAAGGAGGGTTTTACTCTCCCTATATTCCCAGTGAGGGAGTCACACACCCAGTGAGCTTAATTCGTTTCCCGAGGTGTCCTGGCTTTAAGGAACGGAAGCGTGTGATGTGAACCCAGTACTGTCTTTCGCTGAAAGCTGTGGTCTTAGCCCCTTCATGTACTTTACTCTGACTTAAAAGAAACTTTTACACTTGGTACTGTTCACACTATTCCGGCCAGAAAGCCGAGTCAAGATGACGTTATGCAGGGTTATGGAAAAAGCCATTGCATGTCCCCAGAGTCCACATGTCAAAAAAATTTTCCATACTAAATATTTTCCGTATTTCCCATCTTAAATATGAATTCTGAGAAGAGAACTTTTGCTAAGATGTCAAATGCATTCAGAAGGAACAGCAGTTGTACAAACTGCGTTTTTACACCCTAAAACACTAAGAAGGAATCGGGCAAAACCGTTTTATGCTCCCCTGCATGGGTCGCTTTTGATTAAATTTCACGGATTCAGTCAATTAAGCTTTTTTTTTAACAGGTATAATTTTGACAGAGTTAAGATTTATTCGTATAGGAAAATGTTCGTTTGTCAAAAAAGGAAAAGATTATTTTGCTTTCCAGAATTGGCCTGACAAAGTCATTGTTTGCATTTTTGTTTTTGGCATTAAAAATATAATACTTTCTAAGAGCGTTCCGTGTATTGGAATCTCTTCTGACTCCAGGATTTCATAGAATGAGAAAAGGATTGTCAGGGAAATCAGAAACTTAAATTAAAAGTTTAATTCCCTGAACAGTCGAAACAATTGTGGGTGAGGAAAAGAAAGAATATTTTCCTCAATAAAGGTTTCCTTAGAAAAAGGAAATACAATTTGTATCATTTGATCCCTAACCACTTTGTCTTTCGGAAGTTATGCATAAAAAGATTTTGTTATTTTCCTCTTAATTTCTAAGGCTTACAGACTAAATGGTTTCAGAAAATAATCTTTCTTGCGATTTAAAAGTAAAAGAAGGGGAAAATGATGAATAAGAAGAGAGACATGGTGACAGAGCAAGCCTTTGATACCATTATAATCCTCCTTTCTACACTTACTAGTTTTAATCGTTAGCAGTAACTCATTCATTTCTATAAATACTAAAGTGTGAGTAGGGAAAAAGTGGTTTCTGGAAACACTTACGCCAGCATAAAGCTAGTGTATTATAGGACTAAGCCTGCTTATTGCATAAATAATCGAGAGCTGGTATCTGTCCGGAAGAACTCAAAACGAATACACTGCTACTTGACCTTATATGTAGTCCCAAGTAGTATGCCCAGCCTCAGGGAAAGCATCCGAGCAAAATAAACCTTCTAAGAACCATTTTTGAAATTACTTTACACTTCTTTTTAGGGAGAGAATGCCTTCGGTGTGAAGGTTAAGAAAAATGATAAAATACCTCTTTTTCCTTAAAAGAATCTTAAAGAAGAATGCAGCCTGTACCTCTCTGATCACTTCTGTAGCGAGAGGCAGCAGTCGCGACTGCCCTTTATGCTGAGGCGCCAGGCTCGGAATCATGGCGAAAGACCGCCTCCCACAGTCGTTGCCATGGATACAAGCTGTGCTCTTGCTCGCATCTCGGATGACAGTTACTCCCGACAATGCAAGCGCCGTGCTCTTTACGAGGCATTTTGTATGTAATGTTTACTTCAATCCTCACAATCTTTACACCGAGGAAGGAGGGTTTTACTCTCCCTATATTCCCAGTGAGGGAGTCACACACCCAGTGAGCTTAATTCGTTTCCCGAGGTGCCCTGGCTTTAAGGAACGGAAGCGTGTGATGTGAACCCAGTACTGTCTTTCGCTGAAAGCTGTGGTCTTAGCCCCTTCATGTACTTTACTCTGACTTAAAAGAAACTTTTACACTTGGTACTGTTCACACTATTCCGGCCAGAAAGCCGAGTCAAGATGACGTTATGCAGGGTTATGGAAAAAGCCATTGCATGTCCCCAGAGTCCACATGTCAAAAAAATTTTCCATACTAAATATTTTCCGTATTTCCCATCTTAAATATGAATTCTGAGAAGAGAACTTTTGCTAAGATGTCAAATGCATTCAGAAGGAACAGCAGTTGTACAAACTGCGTTTTTACACCCTAAAACACTAAGAAGGAATCGGGCAAAACCGTTTTATGCTCCCCTGCATGGGTCGCTTTTGATTAAATTTCACGGATTCAGTCAATTAAGCTTTTTTTTTAACAGGTATAATTTTGACAGAGTTAAGATTTATTCGTATAGGAAAATGTTCGTTTGTCAAAAAAGGAAAAGATTATTTTGCTTTCCAGAATTGGCCTGACAAAGTCATTGTTTGCATTTTTGTTTTTGGCATTAAAAATATAATACTTTCTAAGAGCGTTCCGTGTATTGGAATCTCTTCTGACTCCAGGATTTCATAGAATGAGAAAAGGATTGTCAGGGAAATCAGAAACTTAAATTAAAAGTTTAATTCCCTGAACAGTCGAAACAATTGTGGGTGAGGAAAAGAAAGAATATTTTCCTCAATAAAGGTTTCCTTAGAAAAAGGAAATACAATTTGTATCATTTGATCCCTAACCACTTTGTCTTTCGGAAGTTATGCATAAAAAGATTTTGTTATTTTCCTCTTAATTTCTAAGGCTTACAGACTAAATGGTTTCAGAAAATAATCTTTCTTGCGATTTAAAAGTAAAAGAAGGGGAAAATGATGAATAAGAAGAGAGACATGGTGACAGAGCAAGCCTTTGATACCATTATAATCCTCCTTTCTACACTTACTAGTTTTAATCGTTAGCAGTAACTCATTCATTTCTATAAATACTAAAGTGTGAGTAGGGAAAAAGTGGTTTCTGGAAACACTTACGCCAGCATAAAGCTAGTGTATTATAGGACTAAGCCTGCTTATTGCATAAATAATCGAGAGCTGGTATCTGTCCGGAAGAACTCAAAACGAATACACTGCTACTTGACCTTATATGTAGTCCCAAGTAGTATGCCCAGCCTCAGGGAAAGCATCCGAGCAAAATAAACCTTCTAAGAACCATTTTTGAAATTACTTTACACTTCTTTTTAGGGAGAGAATGCCTTCGGTGTGAAGGTTAAGAAAAATGATAAAATACCTCTTTTTCCTTAAAAGAATCTTAAAGAAGAATGCAGCCTGTACCTCTCTGATCACTTCTGTAGCGAGAGGCAGCAGTCGCGACTGCCCTTTATGCTGAGGCGCCAGGCTCGGAATCATGGCGAAAGACCGCCTCCCACAGTCGTTGCCATGGATACAAGCTGTGCTCTTGCTCGCATCTCGGATGACAGTTACTCCCGACAATGCAAGCGCCGTGCTCTTTACGAGGCATTTTGTATGTAATGTTTACTTCAATCCTCACAATCTTTACACCGAGGAAGGAGGGTTTTACTCTCCCTATATTCCCAGTGAGGGAGTCACACACCCAGTGAGCTTAATTCGTTTCCCGAGGTGCCCTGGCTTTAAGGAACGGAAGCGTGTGATGTGAACCCAGTACTGTCTTTCGCTGAAAGCTGTGGTCTTAGCCCCTTCATGTACTTTACTCTGACTTAAAAGAAACTTTTACACTTGGTACTGTTCACACTATTCCGGCCAGAAAGCCGAGTCAAGATGACGTTATGCAGGGTTATGGAAAAAGCCATTGCATGTCCCCAGAGTCCACATGTCAAAAAAATTTTCCATACTAAATATTTTCCGTATTTCCCATCTTAAATATGAATTCTGAGAAGAGAACTTTTGCTAAGATGTCAAATGCATTCAGAAGGAACAGCAGTTGTACAAACTGCGTTTTTACACCCTAAAACACTAAGAAGGAATCGGGCAAAACCGTTTTATGCTCCCCTGCATGGGTCGCTTTTGATTAAATTTCACGGATTCAGTCAATTAAGCTTTTTTTTTAACAGGTATAATTTTGACAGAGTTAAGATTTATTCGTATAGGAAAATGTTCGTTTGTCAAAAAAGGAAAAGATTATTTTGCTTTCCAGAATTGGCCTGACAAAGTCATTGTTTGCATTTTTGTTTTTGGCATTAAAAATATAATACTTTCTAAGAACGTTCCGTGTATTGGAATCTCTTCTGACTCCAGGATTTCATAGAATGAGAAAAGGATTGTCAGGGAAATCAGAAACTTAAATTAAAAGTTTAATTCCCTGAACAGTCGAAACAATTGTGGGTGAGGAAAAGAAAGAATATTTTCCTCAATAAAGGTTTCCTTAGAAAAAGGAAATACAATTTGTATCATTTGATCCCTAACCACTTTGTCTTTCGGAAGTTATGCATGAAAAGATTTTGTTATTTTCCTCTTAATTTCTAAGGCTTACAGACTAAATGGTTTCAGAAAATAATCTTTCTTGCGATTTAAAAGTAAAAGAAGGGGAAAATGATGAATAAGAAGAGAGACATGGTGACAGAGCAAGCCTTTGATACCATTATAATCCTCCTTTCTACACTTACTAGTTTTAATCGTTAGCAGTAACTCATTCATTTCTATAAATACTAAAGTGTGAGTAGGGAAAAAGTGGTTTCTGGAAACACTTACGCCAGCATAAAGCTAGTGTATTATAGGACTAAGCCTGCTTATTGCATAAATAATCGAGAGCTGGTATCTGTCCGGAAGAACTCAAAACGAATACACTGCTACTTGACCTTATATGTAGTCCCAAGTAGTATGCCCAGCCTCAGGGAAAGCATCCGAGCAAAATAAACCTTCTAAGAACCATTTTTGAAATTACTTTACACTTCTTTTTAGGGAGAGAATGCCTTCGGTGTGAAGGTTAAGAAAAATGATAAAATACCTCTTTTTCCTTAAAAGAATCTTAAAGAAGAATGCAGCCTGTACCTCTCTGATCACTTCTGTAGCGAGAGGCAGCAGTCGCGACTGCCCTTTATGCTGAGGCGCCAGGCTCGGAATCATGGCGAAAGACCGCCTCCCACAGTCGTTGCCATGGATACAAGCTGTGCTCTTGCTCGCATCTCGGATGACAGTTACTCCCGACAATGCAAGCGCCGTGCTCTTTACGAGGCATTTTGTATGTAATGTTTACTTCAATCCTCACAATCTTTACACCGAGGAAGGAGGGTTTTACTCTCCCTATATTCCCAGTGAGGGAGTCACACACCCAGTGAGCTTAATTCGTTTCCCGAGGTGCCCTGGCTTTAAGGAACGGAAGCGTGTGATGTGAACCCAGTACTGTCTTTCGCTGAAAGCTGTGGTCTTAGCCCCTTCATGTACTTTACTCTGACTTAAAAGAAACTTTTACACTTGGTACTGTTCACACTATTCCGGCCAGAAAGCCGAGTCAAGATGACGTTATGCAGGGTTATGGAAAAAGCCATTGCATGTCCCCAGAGTCCACATGTCAAAAAAATTTTCCATACTAAATATTTTCCGTATTTCCCATCTTAAATATGAATTCTGAGAAGAGAACTTTTGCTAAGATGTCAAATGCATTCAGAAGGAACAGCAGTTGTACAAACTGCGTTTTTACACCCTAAAACACTAAGAAGGAATCGGGCAAAACCGTTTTATGCTCCCCTGCATGGGTCGCTTTTGATTAAATTTCACGGATTCAGTCAATTAAGCTTTTTTTTTAACAGGTATAATTTTGACAGAGTTAAGATTTATTCGTATAGGAAAATGTTCGTTTGTCAAAAAAGGAAAAGATTATTTTGCTTTCCAGAATTGGCCTGACAAAGTCATTGTTTGCATTTTTGTTTTTGGCATTAAAAATATAATACTTTCTAAGAGCGTTCCGTGTACTGGAATCTCTTCTGACTCCAGGATTTCATAGAATGAGAAAAGGATTGTCAGGGAAATCAGAAACTTAAATTAAAAGTTTAATTCCCTGAACAGTCGAAACAATTGTGGGTGAGGAAAAGAAAGAATATTTTCCTCAATAAAGGTTTCCTTAGAAAAAGGAAATACAATTTGTATCATTTGATCCCTAACCACTTTGTCTTTCGGAAGTTATGCATAAAAAGATTTTGTTATTTTCCTCTTAATTTCTAAGGCTTACAGACTAAATGGTTTCAGAAAATAATCTTTCTTGCGATTTAAAAGTAAAAGAAGGGGAAAATGATGAATAAGAAGAGAGACATGGTGACAGAGCAAGCCTTTGATACCATTATAATCCTCCTTTCTACACTTACTAGTTTTAATCGTTAGCAGTAACTCATTCATTTCTATAAATACTAAAGTGTGAGTAGGGAAAAAGTGGTTTCTGGAAACACTTACGCCAGCATAAAGCTAGTGTATTATAGGACTAAGCCTGCTTATTGCATAAATAATCGAGAGCTGGTATCTGTCCGGAAGAACTCAAAACGAATACACTGCTACTTGACCTTATATGTAGTCCCAAGTAGTATGCCCAGCCTCAGGGAAAGCATCCGAGCAAAATAAACCTTCTAAGAACCATTTTTGAAATTACTTTACACTTCTTTTTAGGGAGAGAATGCCTTCGGTGTGAAGGTTAAGAAAAATGATAAAATACCTCTTTTTCCTTAAAAGAATCTTAAAGAAGAATGCAGCCTGTACCTCTCTGATCACTTCTGTAGCGAGAGGCAGCAGTCGCGACTGCCCTTTATGCTGAGGCGCCAGGCTCGGAATCATGGCGAAAGACCGCCTCCCACAGTCGTTGCCATGGATACAAGCTGTGCTCTTGCTCGCATCTCGGATGACAGTTACTCCCGACAATGCAAGCGCCGTGCTCTTTACGAGGCATTTTGTATGTAATGTTTACTTCAATCCTCACAATCTTTACACCGAGGAAGGAGGGTTTTACTCTCCCTATATTCCCAGTGAGGGAGTCACACACCCAGTGAGCTTAATTCGTTTCCCGAGGTGCCCTGGCTTTAAGGAACGGAAGCGTGTGATGTGAACCCAGTACTGTCTTTCGCTGAAAGCTGTGGTCTTAGCCCCTTCATGTACTTTACTCTGACTTAAAAGAAACTTTTACACTTGGTACTGTTCACACTATTCCGGCCAGAAAGCCGAGTCAAGATGACGTTATGCAGGGTTATGGAAAAAGCCATTGCATGTCCCCAGAGTCCACATGTCAAAAAAATTTTCCATACTAAATATTTTCCGTATTTCCCATCTTAAATATGAATTCTGAGAAGAGAACTTTTGCTAAGATGTCAAATGCATTCAGAAGGAACAGCAGTTGTACAAACTGCGTTTTTACACCCTAAAACACTAAGAAGGAATCGGGCAAAACCGTTTTATGCTCCCCTGCATGGGTCGCTTTTGATTAAATTTCACGGATTCAGTCAATTAAGCTTTTTTTTTAACAGGTATAATTTTGACAGAGTTAAGATTTATTCGTATAGGAAAATGTTCGTTTGTCAAAAAAGGAAAAGATTATTTTGCTTTCCAGAATTGGCCTGACAAAGTCATTGTTTGCATTTTTGTTTTTGGCATTAAAAATATAATACTTTCTAAGAACGTTCCGTGTATTGGAATCTCTTCTGACTCCAGGATTTCATAGAATGAGAAAAGGATTGTCAGGGAAATCAGAAACTTAAATTAAAAGTTTAATTCCCTGAACAGTCGAAACAATTGTGGGTGAGGAAAAGAAAGAATATTTTCCTCAATAAAGGTTTCCTTAGAAAAAGGAAATACAATTTGTATCATTTGATCCCTAACCACTTTGTCTTTCGGAAGTTATGCATGAAAAGATTTTGTTATTTTCCTCTTAATTTCTAAGGCTTACAGACTAAATGGTTTCAGAAAATAATCTTTCTTGCGATTTAAAAGTAAAAGAAGGGGAAAATGATGAATAAGAAGAGAGACATGGTGACAGAGCAAGCCTTTGATACCATTATAATCCTCCTTTCTACACTTACTAGTTTTAATCGTTAGCAGTAACTCATTCATTTCTATAAATACTAAAGTGTGAGTAGGGAAAAAGTGGTTTCTGGAAACACTTACGCCAGCATAAAGCTAGTGTATTATAGGACTAAGCCTGCTTATTGCATAAATAATCGAGAGCTGGTATCTGTCCGGAAGAACTCAAAACGAATACACTGCTACTTGACCTTATATGTAGTCCCAAGTAGTATGCCCAGCCTCAGGGAAAGCATCCGAGCAAAATAAACCTTCTAAGAACCATTTTTGAAATTACTTTACACTTCTTTTTAGGGAGAGAATGCCTTCGGTGTGAAGGTTAAGAAAAATGATAAAATACCTCTTTTTCCTTAAAAGAATCTTAAAGAAGAATGCAGCCTGTACCTCTCTGATCACTTCTGTAGCGAGAGGCAGCAGTCGCGACTGCCCTTTATGCTGAGGCGCCAGGCTCGGAATCATGGCGAAAGACCGCCTCCCACAGTCGTTGCCATGGATACAAGCTGTGCTCTTGCTCGCATCTCGGATGACAGTTACTCCCGACAATGCAAGCGCCGTGCTCTTTACGAGGCATTTTGTATGTAATGTTTACTTCAATCCTCACAATCTTTACACCGAGGAAGGAGGGTTTTACTCTCCCTATATTCCCAGTGAGGGAGTCACACACCCAGTGAGCTTAATTCGTTTCCCGAGGTGCCCTGGCTTTAAGGAACGGAAGCGTGTGATGTGAACCCAGTACTGTCTTTCGCTGAAAGCTGTGGTCTTAGCCCCTTCATGTACTTTACTCTGACTTAAAAGAAACTTTTACACTTGGTACTGTTCACACTATTCCGGCCAGAAAGCCGAGTCAAGATGACGTTATGCAGGGTTATGGAAAAAGCCATTGCATGTCCCCAGAGTCCACATGTCAAAAAAATTTTCCATACTAAATATTTTCCGTATTTCCCATCTTAAATATGAATTCTGAGAAGAGAACTTTTGCTAAGATGTCAAATGCATTCAGAAGGAACAGCAGTTGTACAAACTGCGTTTTTACACCCTAAAACACTAAGAAGGAATCGGGCAAAACCGTTTTATGCTCCCCTGCATGGGTCGCTTTTGATTAAATTTCACGGATTCAGTCAATTAAGCTTTTTTTTTAACAGGTATAATTTTGACAGAGTTAAGATTTATTCGTATAGGAAAATGTTCGTTTGTCAAAAAAGGAAAAGATTATTTTGCTTTCCAGAATTGGCCTGACAAAGTCATTGTTTGCATTTTTGTTTTTGGCATTAAAAATATAATACTTTCTAAGAGCGTTCCGTGTATTGGAATCTCTTCTGACTCCAGGATTTCATAGAATGAGAAAAGGATTGTCAGGGAAATCAGAAACTTAAATTAAAAGTTTAATTCCCTGAACAGTCGAAACAATTGTGGGTGAGGAAAAGAAAGAATATTTTCCTCAATAAAGGTTTCCTTAGAAAAAGGAAATACAATTTGTATCATTTGATCCCTAACCACTTTGTCTTTCGGAAGTTATGCATGAAAAGATTTTGTTATTTTCCTCTTAATTTCTAAGGCTTACAGACTAAATGGTTTCAGAAAATAATCTTTCTTGCGATTTAAAAGTAAAAGAAGGGGAAAATGATGAATAAGAAGAGAGACATGGTGACAGAGCAAGCCTTTGATACCATTATAATCCTCCTTTCTACACTTACTAGTTTTAATCGTTAGCAGTAACTCATTCATTTCTATAAATACTAAAGTGTGAGTAGGGAAAAAGTGGTTTCTGGAAACACTTACGCCAGCATAAAGCTAGTGTATTATAGGACTAAGCCTGCTTATTGCATAAATAATCGAGAGCTGGTATCTGTCCGGAAGAACTCAAAACGAATACACTGCTACTTGACCTTATATGTAGTCCCAAGTAGTATGCCCAGCCTCAGGGAAAGCATCCGAGCAAAATAAACCTTCTAAGAACCATTTTTGAAATTACTTTACACTTCTTTTTAGGGAGAGAATGCCTTCGGTGTGAAGGTTAAGAAAAATGATAAAATACCTCTTTTTCCTTAAAAGAATCTTAAAGAAGAATGCAGCCTGTACCTCTCTGATCACTTCTGTAGCGAGAGGCAGCAGTCGCGACTGCCCTTTATGCTGAGGCGCCAGGCTCGGAATCATGGCGAAAGACCGCCTCCCACAGTCGTTGCCATGGATACAAGCTCTGCTCTTGCTCGCATCTCGGATGACAGTTACTCCCGACAATGCAAGCGCCGTGCTCTTTACGAGGCATTTTGTATGTAATGTTTACTTCAATCCTCACAATCTTTACACCGAGGAAGGAGGGTTTTACTCTCCCTATATTCCCAGTGAGGGAGTCACACACCCAGTGAGCTTAATTCGTTTCCCGAGGTGCCCTGGCTTTAAGGAACGGAAGCGTGTGATGTGAACCCAGTACTGTCTTTCGCTGAAAGCTGTGGTCTTAGCCCCTTCATGTACTTTACTCTGACTTAAAAGAAACTTTTACACTTGGTACTGTTCACACTATTCCGGCCAGAAAGCCGAGTCAAGATGACGTTATGCAGGGTTATGGAAAAAGCCATTGCATGTCCCCAGAGTCCACATGTCAAAAAAATTTTCCATACTAAATATTTTCCGTATTTCCCATCTTAAATATGAATTCTGAGAAGAGAACTTTTGCTAAGATGTCAAATGCATTCAGAAGGAACAGCAGTTGTACAAACTGCGTTTTTACACCCTAAAACACTAAGAAGGAATCGGGCAAAACCGTTTTATGCTCCCCTGCATGGGTCGCTTTTGATTAAATTTCACGGATTCAGTCAATTAAGCTTTTTTTTTAACAGGTATAATTTTGACAGAGTTAAGATTTATTCGTATAGGAAAATGTTCGTTTGTCAAAAAAGGAAAAGATTATTTTGCTTTCCAGAATTGGCCTGACAAAGTCATTGTTTGCATTTTTGTTTTTGGCATTAAAAATATAATACTTTCTAAGAGCGTTCCGTGTACTGGAATCTCTTCTGACTCCAGGATTTCATAGAATGAGAAAAGGATTGTCAGGGAAATCAGAAACTTAAATTAAAAGTTTAATTCCCTGAACAGTCGAAACAATTGTGGGTGAGGAAAAGAAAGAATATTTTCCTCAATAAAGGTTTCCTTAGAAAAAGGAAATACAATTTGTATCATTTGATCCCTAACCACTTTGTCTTTCGGAAGTTATGCATAAAAAGATTTTGTTATTTTCCTCTTAATTTCTAAGGCTTACAGACTAAATGGTTTCAGAAAATAATCTTTCTTGCGATTTAAAAGTAAAAGAAGGGGAAAATGATGAATAAGAAGAGAGACATGGTGACAGAGCAAGCCTTTGATACCATTATAATCCTCCTTTCTACACTTACTAGTTTTAATCGTTAGCAGTAACTCATTCATTTCTATAAATACTAAAGTGTGAGTAGGGAAAAAGTGGTTTCTGGAAACACTTACGCCAGCATAAAGCTAGTGTATTATAGGACTAAGCCTGCTTATTGCATAAATAATCGAGAGCTGGTATCTGTCCGGAAGAACTCAAAACGAATACACTGCTACTTGACCTTATATGTAGTCCCAAGTAGTATGCCCAGCCTCAGGGAAAGCATCCGAGCAAAATAAACCTTCTAAGAACCATTTTTGAAATTACTTTACACTTCTTTTTAGGGAGAGAATGCCTTCGGTGTGAAGGTTAAGAAAAATGATAAAATACCTCTTTTTCCTTAAAAGAATCTTAAAGAAGAATGCAGCCTGTACCTCTCTGATCACTTCTGTAGCGAGAGGCAGCAGTCGCGACTGCCCTTTATGCTGAGGCGCCAGGCTCGGAATCATGGCGAAAGACCGCCTCCCACAGTCGTTGCCATGGATACAAGCTGTGCTCTTGCTCGCATCTCGGATGACAGTTACTCCCGACAATGCAAGCGCCGTGCTCTTTACGAGGCATTTTGTATGTAATGTTTACTTCAATCCTCACAATCTTTACACCGAGGAAGGAGGGTTTTACTCTCCCTATATTCCCAGTGAGGGAGTCACACACCCAGTGAGCTTAATTCGTTTCCCGAGGTGCCCTGGCTTTAAGGAACGGAAGCGTGTGATGTGAACCCAGTACTGTCTTTCGCTGAAAGCTGTGGTCTTAGCCCCTTCATGTACTTTACTCTGACTTAAAAGAAACTTTTACACTTGGTACTGTTCACACTATTCCGGCCAGAAAGCCGAGTCAAGATGACGTTATGCAGGGTTATGGAAAAAGCCATTGCATGTCCCCAGAGTCCACATGTCAAAAAAATTTTCCATACTAAATATTTTCCGTATTTCCCATCTTAAATATGAATTCTGAGAAGAGAACTTTTGCTAAGATGTCAAATGCATTCAGAAGGAACAGCAGTTGTACAAACTGCGTTTTTACACCCTAAAACACTAAGAAGGAATCGGGCAAAACCGTTTTATGCTCCCCTGCATGGGTCGCTTTTGATTAAATTTCACGGATTCAGTCAATTAAGCTTTTTTTTTAACAGGTATAATTTTGACAGAGTTAAGATTTATTCGTATAGGAAAATGTTCGTTTGTCAAAAAAGGAAAAGATTATTTTGCTTTCCAGAATTGGCCTGACAAAGTCATTGTTTGCATTTTTGTTTTTGGCATTAAAAATATAATACTTTCTAAGAGCGTTCCGTGTACTGGAATCTCTTCTGACTCCAGGATTTCATAGAATGAGAAAAGGATTGTCAGGGAAATCAGAAACTTAAATTAAAAGTTTAATTCCCTGAACAGTCGAAACAATTGTGGGTGAGGAAAAGAAAGAATATTTTCCTCAATAAAGGTTTCCTTAGAAAAAGGAAATACAATTTGTATCATTTGATCCCTAACCACTTTGTCTTTCGGAAGTTATGCATAAAAAGATTTTGTTATTTTCCTCTTAATTTCTAAGGCTTACAGACTAAATGGTTTCAGAAAATAATCTTTCTTGCGATTTAAAAGTAAAAGAAGGGGAAAATGATGAATAAGAAGAGAGACATGGTGACAGAGCAAGCCTTTGATACCATTATAATCCTCCTTTCTACACTTACTAGTTTTAATCGTTAGCAGTAACTCATTCATTTCTATAAATACTAAAGTGTGAGTAGGGAAAAAGTGGTTTCTGGAAACACTTACGCCAGCATAAAGCTAGTGTATTATAGGACTAAGCCTGCTTATTGCATAAATAATCGAGAGCTGGTATCTGTCCGGAAGAACTCAAAACGAATACACTGCTACTTGACCTTATATGTAGTCCCAAGTAGTATGCCCAGCCTCAGGGAAAGCATCCGAGCAAAATAAACCTTCTAAGAACCATTTTTGAAATTACTTTACACTTCTTTTTAGGGAGAGAATGCCTTCGGTGTGAAGGTTAAGAAAAATGATAAAATACCTCTTTTTCCTTAAAAGAATCTTAAAGAAGAATGCAGCCTGTACCTCTCTGATCACTTCTGTAGCGAGAGGCAGCAGTCGCGACTGCCCTTTATGCTGAGGCGCCAGGCTCGGAATCATGGCGAAAGACCGCCTCCCACAGTCGTTGCCATGGATACAAGCTGTGCTCTTGCTCGCATCTCGGATGACAGTTACTCCCGACAATGCAAGCGCCGTGCTCTTTACGAGGCATTTTGTATGTAATGTTTACTTCAATCCTCACAATCTTTACACCGAGGAAGGAGGGTTTTACTCTCCCTATATTCCCAGTGAGGGAGTCACACACCCAGTGAGCTTAATTCGTTTCCCGAGGTGCCCTGGCTTTAAGGAACGGAAGCGTGTGATGTGAACCCAGTACTGTCTTTCGCTGAAAGCTGTGGTCTTAGCCCCTTCATGTACTTTACTCTGACTTAAAAGAAACTTTTACACTTGGTACTGTTCACACTATTCCGGCCAGAAAGCCGAGTCAAGATGACGTTATGCAGGGTTATGGAAAAAGCCATTGCATGTCCCCAGAGTCCACATGTCAAAAAAATTTTCCATACTAAATATTTTCCGTATTTCCCATCTTAAATATGAATTCTGAGAAGAGAACTTTTGCTAAGATGTCAAATGCATTCAGAAGGAACAGCAGTTGTACAAACTGCGTTTTTACACCCTAAAACACTAAGAAGGAATCGGGCAAAACCGTTTTATGCTCCCCTGCATGGGTCGCTTTTGATTAAATTTCACGGATTCAGTCAATTAAGCTTTTTTTTTAACAGGTATAATTTTGACAGAGTTAAGATTTATTCGTATAGGAAAATGTTCGTTTGTCAAAAAAGGAAAAGATTATTTTGCTTTCCAGAATTGGCCTGACAAAGTCATTGTTTGCATTTTTGTTTTTGGCATTAAAAATATAATACTTTCTAAGAGCGTTCCGTGTATTGGAATCTCTTCTGACTCCAGGATTTCATAGAATGAGAAAAGGATTGTCAGGGAAATCAGAAACTTAAATTAAAAGTTTAATTCCCTGAACAGTCGAAACAATTGTGGGTGAGGAAAAGAAAGAATATTTTCCTCAATAAAGGTTTCCTTAGAAAAAGGAAATACAATTTGTATCATTTGATCCCTAACCACTTTGTCTTTCGGAAGTTATGCATAAAAAGATTTTGTTATTTTCCTCTTAATTTCTAAGGCTTACAGACTAAATGGTTTCAGAAAATAATCTTTCTTGCGATTTAAAAGTAAAAGAAGGGGAAAATGATGAATAAGAAGAGAGACATGGTGACAGAGCAAGCCTTTGATACCATTATAATCCTCCTTTCTACACTTACTAGTTTTAATCGTTAGCAGTAACTCATTCATTTCTATAAATACTAAAGTGTGAGTAGGGAAAAAGTGGTTTCTGGAAACACTTACGCCAGCATAAAGCTAGTGTATTATAGGACTAAGCCTGCTTATTGCATAAATAATCGAGAGCTGGTATCTGTCCGGAAGAACTCAAAACGAATACACTGCTACTTGACCTTATATGTAGTCCCAAGTAGTATGCCCAGCCTCAGGGAAAGCATCCGAGCAAAATAAACCTTCTAAGAACCATTTTTGAAATTACTTTACACTTCTTTTTAGGGAGAGAATGCCTTCGGTGTGAAGGTTAAGAAAAATGATAAAATACCTCTTTTTCCTTAAAAGAATCTTAAAGAAGAATGCAGCCTGTACCTCTCTGATCACTTCTGTAGCGAGAGGCAGCAGTCGCGACTGCCCTTTATGCTGAGGCGCCAGGCTCGGAATCATGGCGAAAGACCGCCTCCCACAGTCGTTGCCATGGATACAAGCTGTGCTCTTGCTCGCATCTCGGATGACAGTTACTCCCGACAATGCAAGCGCCGTGCTCTTTACGAGGCATTTTGTATGTAATGTTTACTTCAATCCTCACAATCTTTACACCGAGGAAGGAGGGTTTTACTCTCCCTATATTCCCAGTGAGGGAGTCACACACCCAGTGAGCTTAATTCGTTTCCCGAGGTGCCCTGGCTTTAAGGAACGGAAGCGTGTGATGTGAACCCAGTACTGTCTTTCGCTGAAAGCTGTGGTCTTAGCCCCTTCATGTACTTTACTCTGACTTAAAAGAAACTTTTACACTTGGTACTGTTCACACTATTCCGGCCAGAAAGCCGAGTCAAGATGACGTTATGCAGGGTTATGGAAAAAGCCATTGCATGTCCCCAGATTCCACATGTCAAAAAAATTTTCCATACTAAATATTTTCCGTATTTCCCATCTTAAATATGAATTCTGAGAAGAGAACTTTTGCTAAGATGTCAAATGCATTCAGAAGGAACAGCAGTTGTACAAACTGCGTTTTTACACCCTAAAACACTAAGAAGGAATCGGGCAAAACCGTTTTATGCTCCCCTGCATGGGTCGCTTTTGATTAAATTTCACGGATTCAGTCAATTAAGCTTTTTTTTTAACAGGTATAATTTTGACAGAGTTAAGATTTATTCGTATAGGAAAATGTTCGTTTGTCAAAAAAGGAAAAGATTATTTTGCTTTCCAGAATTGGCCTGACAAAGTCATTGTTTGCATTTTTGTTTTTGGCATTAAAAATATAATACTTTCTAAGAACGTTCCGTGTATTGGAATCTCTTCTGACTCCAGGATTTCATAGAATGAGAAAAGGATTGTCAGGGAAATCAGAAACTTAAATTAAAAGTTTAATTCCCTGAACAGTCGAAACAATTGTGGGTGAGGAAAAGAAAGAATATTTTCCTCAATAAAGGTTTCCTTAGAAAAAGGAAATACAATTTGTATCATTTGATCCCTAACCACTTTGTCTTTCGGAAGTTATGCATAAAAAGATTTTGTTATTTTCCTCTTAATTTCTAAGGCTTACAGACTAAATGGTTTCAGAAAATAATCTTTCTTGCGATTTAAAAGTAAAAGAAGGGGAAAATGATGAATAAGAAGAGAGACATGGTGACAGAGCAAGCCTTTGATACCATTATAATCCTCCTTTCTACACTTACTAGTTTTAATCGTTAGCAGTAACTCATTCATTTCTATAAATACTAAAGTGTGAGTAGGGAAAAAGTGGTTTCTGGAAACACTTACGCCAGCATAAAGCTAGTGTATTATAGGACTAAGCCTGCTTATTGCATAAATAATCGAGAGCTGGTATCTGTCCGGAAGAACTCAAAACGAATACACTGCTACTTGACCTTATATGTAGTCCCAAGTAGTATGCCCAGCCTCAGGGAAAGCATCCGAGCAAAATAAACCTTCTAAGAACCATTTTTGAAATTACTTTACACTTCTTTTTAGGGAGAGAATGCCTTCGGTGTGAAGGTTAAGAAAAATGATAAAATACCTCTTTTTCCTTAAAAGAATCTTAAAGAAGAATGCAGCCTGTACCTCTCTGATCACTTCTGTAGCGAGAGGCAGCAGTCGCGACTGCCCTTTATGCTGAGGCGCCAGGCTCGGAATCATGGCGAAAGACCGCCTCCCACAGTCGTTGCCATGGATACAAGCTGTGCTCTTGCTCGCATCTCGGATGACAGTTACTCCCGACAATGCAAGCGCCGTGCTCTTTACGAGGCATTTTGTATGTAATGTTTACTTCAATCCTCACAATCTTTACACCGAGGAAGGAGGGTTTTACTCTCCCTATATTCCCAGTGAGGGAGTCACACACCCAGTGAGCTTAATTCGTTTCCCGAGGTGCCCTGGCTTTAAGGAACGGAAGCGTGTGATGTGAACCCAGTACTGTCTTTCGCTGAAAGCTGTGGTCTTAGCCACTTCATGTACTTTACTCTGACTTAAAAGAAACTTTTACACTTGGTACTGTTCACACTATTCCGGCCAGAAAGCCGAGTCAAGATGACGTTATGCAGGGTTATGGAAAAAGCCATTGCATGTCCCCAGAGTCCACATGTCAAAAAAATTTTCCATACTAAATATTTTCCGTATTTCCCATCTTAAATATGAATTCTGAGAAGAGAACTTTTGCTAAGATGTCAAATGCATTCAGAAGGAACAGCAGTTGTACAAACTGCGTTTTTACACCCTAAAACACTAAGAAGGAATCGGGCAAAACCGTTTTATGCTCCCCTGCATGGGTCGCTTTTGATTAAATTTCACGGATTCAGTCAATTAAGCTTTTTTTTTAACAGGTATAATTTTGACAGAGTTAAGATTTATTCGTATAGGAAAATGTTCGTTTGTCAAAAAAGGAAAAGATTATTTTGCTTTCCAGAATTGGCCTGACAAAGTCATTGTTTGCATTTTTGTTTTTGGCATTAAAAATATAATACTTTCTAAGAGCGTTCCGTGTATTGGAATCTCTTCTGACTCCAGGATTTCATAGAATGAGAAAAGGATTGTCAGGGAAATCAGAAACTTAAATTAAAAGTTTAATTCCCTGAACAGTCGAAACAATTGTGGGTGAGGAAAAGAAAGAATATTTTCCTCAATAAAGGTTTCCTTAGAAAAAGGAAATACAATTTGTATCATTTGATCCCTAACCACTTTGTCTTTCGGAAGTTATGCATAAAAAGATTTTGTTATTTTCCTCTTAATTTCTAAGGCTTACAGACTAAATGGTTTCAGAAAATAATCTTTCTTGCGATTTAAAAGTAAAAGAAGGGGAAAATGATGAATAAGAAGAGAGACATGGTGACAGAGCAAGCCTTTGATACCATTATAATCCTCCTTTCTACACTTACTAGTTTTAATCGTTAGCAGTAACTCATTCATTTCTATAAATACTAAAGTGTGAGTAGGGAAAAAGTGGTTTCTGGAAACACTTACGCCAGCATAAAGCTAGTGTATTATAGGACTAAGCCTGCTTATTGCATAAATAATCGAGAGCTGGTATCTGTCCGGAAGAACTCAAAACGAATACACTGCTACTTGACCTTATATGTAGTCCCAAGTAGTATGCCCAGCCTCAGGGAAAGCATCCGAGCAAAATAAACCTTCTAAGAACCATTTTTGAAATTACTTTACACTTCTTTTTAGGGAGAGAATGCCTTCGGTGTGAAGGTTAAGAAAAATGATAAAATACCTCTTTTTCCTTAAAAGAATCTTAAAGAAGAATGCAGCCTGTACCTCTCTGATCACTTCTGTAGCGAGAGGCAGCAGTCGCGACTGCCCTTTATGCTGAGGCGCCAGGCTCGGAATCATGGCGAAAGACCGCCTCCCACAGTCGTTGCCATGGATACAAGCTGTGCTCTTGCTCGCATCTCGGATGACAGTTACTCCCGACAATGCAAGCGCCGTGCTCTTTACGAGGCATTTTGTATGTAATGTTTACTTCAATCCTCACAATCTTTACACCGAGGAAGGAGGGTTTTACTCTCCCTATATTCCCAGTGAGGGAGTCACACACCCAGTGAGCTTAATTCGTTTCCCGAGGTGTCCTGGCTTTAAGGAACGGAAGCGTGTGATGTGAACCCAGTACTGTCTTTCGCTGAAAGCTGTGGTCTTAGCCCCTTCATGTACTTTACTCTGACTTAAAAGAAACTTTTACACTTGGTACTGTTCACACTATTCCGGCCAGAAAGCCGAGTCAAGATGACGTTATGCAGGGTTATGGAAAAAGCCATTGCATGTCCCCAGAGTCCACATGTCAAAAAAATTTTCCATACTAAATATTTTCCGTATTTCCCATCTTAAATATGAATTCTGAGAAGAGAACTTTTGCTAAGATGTCAAATGCATTCAGAAGGAACAGCAGTTGTACAAACTGCGTTTTTACACCCTAAAACACTAAGAAGGAATCGGGCAAAACCGTTTTATGCTCCCCTGCATGGGTCGCTTTTGATTAAATTTCACGGATTCAGTCAATTAAGCTTTTTTTTTAACAGGTATAATTTTGACAGAGTTAAGATTTATTCGTATAGGAAAATGTTCGTTTGTCAAAAAAGGAAAAGATTATTTTGCTTTCCAGAATTGGCCTGACAAAGTCATTGTTTGCATTTTTGTTTTTGGCATTAAAAATATAATACTTTCTAAGAGCGTTCCGTGTATTGGAATCTCTTCTGACTCCAGGATTTCATAGAATGAGAAAAGGATTGTCAGGGAAATCAGAAACTTAAATTAAAAGTTTAATTCCCTGAACAGTCGAAACAATTGTGGGTGAGGAAAAGAAAGAATATTTTCCTCAATAAAGGTTTCCTTAGAAAAAGGAAATACAATTTGTATCATTTGATCCCTAACCACTTTGTCTTTCGGAAGTTATGCATAAAAAGATTTTGTTATTTTCCTCTTAATTTCTAAGGCTTACAGACTAAATGGTTTCAGAAAATAATCTTTCTTGCGATTTAAAAGTAAAAGAAGGGGAAAATGATGAATAAGAAGAGAGACATGGTGACAGAGCAAGCCTTTGATACCATTATAATCCTCCTTTCTACACTTACTAGTTTTAATCGTTAGCAGTAACTCATTCATTTCTATAAATACTAAAGTGTGAGTAGGGAAAAAGTGGTTTCTGGAAACACTTACGCCAGCATAAAGCTAGTGTATTATAGGACTAAGCCTGCTTATTGCATAAATAATCGAGAGCTGGTATCTGTCCGGAAGAACTCAAAACGAATACACTGCTACTTGACCTTATATGTAGTCCCAAGTAGTATGCCCAGCCTCAGGGAAAGCATCCGAGCAAAATAAACCTTCTAAGAACCATTTTTGAAATTACTTTACACTTCTTTTTAGGGAGAGAATGCCTTCGGTGTGAAGGTTAAGAAAAATGATAAAATACCTCTTTTTCCTTAAAAGAATCTTAAAGAAGAATGCAGCCTGTACCTCTCTGATCACTTCTGTAGCGAGAGGCAGCAGTCGCGACTGCCCTTTATGCTGAGGCGCCAGGCTCGGAATCATGGCGAAAGACCGCCTCCCACAGTCGTTGCCATGGATACAAGCTGTGCTCTTGCTCGCATCTCGGATGACAGTTACTCCCGACAATGCAAGCGCCGTGCTCTTTACGAGGCATTTTGTATGTAATGTTTACTTCAATCCTCACAATCTTTACACCGAGGAAGGAGGGTTTTACTCTCCCTATATTCCCAGTGAGGGAGTCACACACCCAGTGAGCTTAATTCGTTTCCCGAGGTGCCCTGGCTTTAAGGAACGGAAGCGTGTGATGTGAACCCAGTACTGTCTTTCGCTGAAAGCTGTGGTCTTAGCCCCTTCATGTACTTTACTCTGACTTAAAAGAAACTTTTACACTTGGTACTGTTCACACTATTCCGGCCAGAAAGCCGAGTCAAGATGACGTTATGCAGGGTTATGGAAAAAGCCATTGCATGTCCCCAGATTCCACATGTCAAAAAAATTTTCCATACTAAATATTTTCCGTATTTCCCATCTTAAATATGAATTCTGAGAAGAGAACTTTTGCTAAGATGTCAAATGCATTCAGAAGGAACAGCAGTTGTACAAACTGCGTTTTTACACCCTAAAACACTAAGAAGGAATCGGGCAAAACCGTTTTATGCTCCCCTGCATGGGTCGCTTTTGATTAAATTTCACGGATTCAGTCAATTAAGCTTTTTTTTTAACAGGTATAATTTTGACAGAGTTAAGATTTATTCGTATAGGAAAATGTTCGTTTGTCAAAAAAGGAAAAGATTATTTTGCTTTCCAGAATTGGCCTGACAAAGTCATTGTTTGCATTTTTGTTTTTGGCATTAAAAATATAATACTTTCTAAGAGCGTTCCGTGTATTGGAATCTCTTCTGACTCCAGGATTTCATAGAATGAGAAAAGGATTGTCAGGGAAATCAGAAACTTAAATTAAAAGTTTAATTCCCTGAACAGTCGAAACAATTGTGGGTGAGGAAAAGAAAGAATATTTTCCTCAATAAAGGTTTCCTTAGAAAAAGGAAATACAATTTGTATCATTTGATCCCTAACCACTTTGTCTTTCGGAAGTTATGCATAAAAAGATTTTGTTATTTTCCTCTTAATTTCTAAGGCTTACAGACTAAATGGTTTCAGAAAATAATCTTTCTTGCGATTTAAAAGTAAAAGAAGGGGAAAATGATGAATAAGAAGAGAGACATGGTGACAGAGCAAGCCTTTGATACCATTATAATCCTCCTTTCTACACTTACTAGTTTTAATCGTTAGCAGTAACTCATTCATTTCTATAAATACTAAAGTGTGAGTAGGGAAAAAGTGGTTTCTGGAAACACTTACGCCAGCATAAAGCTAGTGTATTATAGGACTAAGCCTGCTTATTGCATAAATAATCGAGAGCTGGTATCTGTCCGGAAGAACTCAAAACGAATACACTGCTACTTGACCTTATATGTAGTCCCAAGTAGTATGCCCAGCCTCAGGGAAAGCATCCGAGCAAAATAAACCTTCTAAGAACCATTTTTGAAATTACTTTACACTTCTTTTTAGGGAGAGAATGCCTTCGGTGTGAAGGTTAAGAAAAATGATAAAATACCTCTTTTTCCTTAAAAGAATCTTAAAGAAGAATGCAGCCTGTACCTCTCTGATCACTTCTGTAGCGAGAGGCAGCAGTCGCGACTGCCCTTTATGCTGAGGCGCCAGGCTCGGAATCATGGCGAAAGACCGCCTCCCACAGTCGTTGCCATGGATACAAGCTGTGCTCTTGCTCGCATCTCGGATGACAGTTACTCCCGACAATGCAAGCGCCGTGCTCTTTACGAGGCATTTTGTATGTAATGTTTACTTCAATCCTCACAATCTTTACACCGAGGAAGGAGGGTTTTACTCTCCCTATATTCCCAGTGAGGGAGTCACACACCCAGTGAGCTTAATTCGTTTCCCGAGGTGCCCTGGCTTTAAGGAACGGAAGCGTGTGATGTGAACCCAGTACTGTCTTTCGCTGAAAGCTGTGGTCTTAGCCCCTTCATGTACTTTACTCTGACTTAAAAGAAACTTTTACACTTGGTACTGTTCACACTATTCCGGCCAGAAAGCCGAGTCAAGATGACGTTATGCAGGGTTATGGAAAAAGCCATTGCATGTCCCCAGAGTCCACATGTCAAAAAAATTTTCCATACTAAATATTTTCCGTATTTCCCATCTTAAATATGAATTCTGAGAAGAGAACTTTTGCTAAGATGTCAAATGCATTCAGAAGGAACAGCAGTTGTACAAACTGCGTTTTTACACCCTAAAACACTAAGAAGGAATCGGGCAAAACCGTTTTATGCTCCCCTGCATGGGTCGCTTTTGATTAAATTTCACGGATTCAGTCAATTAAGCTTTTTTTTTAACAGGTATAATTTTGACAGAGTTAAGATTTATTCGTATAGGAAAATGTTCGTTTGTCAAAAAAGGAAAAGATTATTTTGCTTTCCAGAATTGGCCTGACAAAGTCATTGTTTGCATTTTTGTTTTTGGCATTAAAAATATAATACTTTCTAAGAGCGTTCCGTGTATTGGAATCTCTTCTGACTCCAGGATTTCATAGAATGAGAAAAGGATTGTCAGGGAAATCAGAAACTTAAATTAAAAGTTTAATTCCCTGAACAGTCGAAACAATTGTGGGTGAGGAAAAGAAAGAATATTTTCCTCAATAAAGGTTTCCTTAGAAAAAGGAAATACAATTTGTATCATTTGATCCCTAACCACTTTGTCTTTCGGAAGTTATGCATAAAAAGATTTTGTTATTTTCCTCTTAATTTCTAAGGCTTACAGACTAAATGGTTTCAGAAAATAATCTTTCTTGCGATTTAAAAGTAAAAGAAGGGGAAAATGATGAATAAGAAGAGAGACATGGTGACAGAGCAAGCCTTTGATACCATTATAATCCTCCTTTCTACACTTACTAGTTTTAATCGTTAGCAGTAACTCATTCATTTCTATAAATACTAAAGTGTGAGTAGGGAAAAAGTGGTTTCTGGAAACACTTACGCCAGCATAAAGCTAGTGTATTATAGGACTAAGCCTGCTTATTGCATAAATAATCGAGAGCTGGTATCTGTCCGGAAGAACTCAAAACGAATACACTGCTACTTGACCTTATATGTAGTCCCAAGTAGTATGCCCAGCCTCAGGGAAAGCATCCGAGCAAAATAAACCTTCTAAGAACCATTTTTGAAATTACTTTACACTTCTTTTTAGGGAGAGAATGCCTTCGGTGTGAAGGTTAAGAAAAATGATAAAATACCTCTTTTTCCTTAAAAGAATCTTAAAGAAGAATGCAGCCTGTACCTCTCTGATCACTTCTGTAGCGAGAGGCAGCAGTCGCGACTGCCCTTTATGCTGAGGCGCCAGGCTCGGAATCATGGCGAAAGACCGCCTCCCACAGTCGTTGCCATGGATACAAGCTGTGCTCTTGCTCGCATCTCGGATGACAGTTACTCCCGACAATGCAAGCGCCGTGCTCTTTACGAGGCATTTTGTATGTAATGTTTACTTCAATCCTCACAATCTTTACACCGAGGAAGGAGGGTTTTACTCTCCCTATATTCCCAGTGAGGGAGTCACACACCCAGTGAGCTTAATTCGTTTCCCGAGGTGTCCTGGCTTTAAGGAACGGAAGCGTGTGATGTGAACCCAGTACTGTCTTTCGCTGAAAGCTGTGGTCTTAGCCCCTTCATGTACTTTACTCTGACTTAAAAGAAACTTTTACACTTGGTACTGTTCACACTATTCCGGCCAGAAAGCCGAGTCAAGATGACGTTATGCAGGGTTATGGAAAAAGCCATTGCATGTCCCCAGAGTCCACATGTCAAAAAAATTTTCCATACTAAATATTTTCCGTATTTCCCATCTTAAATATGAATTCTGAGAAGAGAACTTTTGCTAAGATGTCAAATGCATTCAGAAGGAACAGCAGTTGTACAAACTGCGTTTTTACACCCTAAAACACTAAGAAGGAATCGGGCAAAACCGTTTTATGCTCCCCTGCATGGGTCGCTTTTGATTAAATTTCACGGATTCAGTCAATTAAGCTTTTTTTTTAACAGGTATAATTTTGACAGAGTTAAGATTTATTCGTATAGGAAAATGTTCGTTTGTCAAAAAAGGAAAAGATTATTTTGCTTTCCAGAATTGGCCTGACAAAGTCATTGTTTGCATTTTTGTTTTTGGCATTAAAAATATAATACTTTCTAAGAGCGTTCCGTGTATTGGAATCTCTTCTGACTCCAGGATTTCATAGAATGAGAAAAGGATTGTCAGGGAAATCAGAAACTTAAATTAAAAGTTTAATTCCCTGAACAGTCGAAACAATTGTGGGTGAGGAAAAGAAAGAATATTTTCCTCAATAAAGGTTTCCTTAGAAAAAGGAAATACAATTTGTATCATTTGATCCCTAACCACTTTGTCTTTCGGAAGTTATGCATAAAAAGATTTTGTTATTTTCCTCTTAATTTCTAAGGCTTACAGACTAAATGGTTTCAGAAAATAATCTTTCTTGCGATTTAAAAGTAAAAGAAGGGGAAAATGATGAATAAGAAGAGAGACATGGTGACAGAGCAAGCCTTTGATACCATTATAATCCTCCTTTCTACACTTACTAGTTTTAATCGTTAGCAGTAACTCATTCATTTCTATAAATACTAAAGTGTGAGTAGGGAAAAAGTGGTTTCTGGAAACACTTACGCCAGCATAAAGCTAGTGTATTATAGGACTAAGCCTGCTTATTGCATAAATAATCGAGAGCTGGTATCTGTCCGGAAGAACTCAAAACGAATACACTGCTACTTGACCTTATATGTAGTCCCAAGTAGTATGCCCAGCCTCAGGGAAAGCATCCGAGCAAAATAAACCTTCTAAGAACCATTTTTGAAATTACTTTACACTTCTTTTTAGGGAGAGAATGCCTTCGGTGTGAAGGTTAAGAAAAATGATAAAATACCTCTTTTTCCTTAAAAGAATCTTAAAGAAGAATGCAGCCTGTACCTCTCTGATCACTTCTGTAGCGAGAGGCAGCAGTCGCGACTGCCCTTTATGCTGAGGCGCCAGGCTCGGAATCATGGCGAAAGACCGCCTCCCACAGTCGTTGCCATGGATACAAGCTGTGCTCTTGCTCGCATCTCGGATGACAGTTACTCCCGACAATGCAAGCGCCGTGCTCTTTACGAGGCATTTTGTATGTAATGTTTACTTCAATCCTCACAATCTTTACACCGAGGAAGGAGGGTTTTACTCTCCCTATATTCCCAGTGAGGGAGTCACACACCCAGTGAGCTTAATTCGTTTCCCGAGGTGCCCTGGCTTTAAGGAACGGAAGCGTGTGATGTGAACCCAGTACTGTCTTTCGCTGAAAGCTGTGGTCTTAGCCCCTTCATGTACTTTACTCTGACTTAAAAGAAACTTTTACACTTGGTACTGTTCACACTATTCCGGCCAGAAAGCCGAGTCAAGATGACGTTATGCAGGGTTATGGAAAAAGCCATTGCATGTCCCCAGAGTCCACATGTCAAAAAAATTTTCCATACTAAATATTTTCCGTATTTCCCATCTTAAATATGAATTCTGAGAAGAGAACTTTTGCTAAGATGTCAAATGCATTCAGAAGGAACAGCAGTTGTACAAACTGCGTTTTTACACCCTAAAACACTAAGAAGGAATCGGGCAAAACCGTTTTATGCTCCCCTGCATGGGTCGCTTTTGATTAAATTTCACGGATTCAGTCAATTAAGCTTTTTTTTTAACAGGTATAATTTTGACAGAGTTAAGATTTATTCGTATAGGAAAATGTTCGTTTGTCAAAAAAGGAAAAGATTATTTTGCTTTCCAGAATTGGCCTGACAAAGTCATTGTTTGCATTTTTGTTTTTGGCATTAAAAATATAATACTTTCTAAGAGCGTTCCGTGTATTGGAATCTCTTCTGACTCCAGGATTTCATAGAATGAGAAAAGGATTGTCAGGGAAATCAGAAACTTAAATTAAAAGTTTAATTCCCTGAACAGTCGAAACAATTGTGGGTGAGGAAAAGAAAGAATATTTTCCTCAATAAAGGTTTCCTTAGAAAAAGGAAATACAATTTGTATCATTTGATCCCTAACCACTTTGTCTTTCGGAAGTTATGCATAAAAAGATTTTGTTATTTTCCTCTTAATTTCTAAGGCTTACAGACTAAATGGTTTCAGAAAATAATCTTTCTTGCGATTTAAAAGTAAAAGAAGGGGAAAATGATGAATAAGAAGAGAGACATGGTGACAGAGCAAGCCTTTGATACCATTATAATCCTCCTTTCTACACTTACTAGTTTTAATCGTTAGCAGTAACTCATTCATTTCTATAAATACTAAAGTGTGAGTAGGGAAAAAGTGGTTTCTGGAAACACTTACGCCAGCATAAAGCTAGTGTATTATAGGACTAAGCCTGCTTATTGCATAAATAATCGAGAGCTGGTATCTGTCCGGAAGAACTCAAAACGAATACACTGCTACTTGACCTTATATGTAGTCCCAAGTAGTATGCCCAGCCTCAGGGAAAGCATCCGAGCAAAATAAACCTTCTAAGAACCATTTTTGAAATTACTTTACACTTCTTTTTAGGGAGAGAATGCCTTCGGTGTGAAGGTTAAGAAAAATGATAAAATACCTCTTTTTCCTTAAAAGAATCTTAAAGAAGAATGCAGCCTGTACCTCTCTGATCACTTCTGTAGCGAGAGGCAGCAGTCGCGACTGCCCTTTATGCTGAGGCGCCAGGCTCGGAATCATGGCGAAAGACCGCCTCCCACAGTCGTTGCCATGGATACAAGCTGTGCTCTTGCTCGCATCTCGGATGACAGTTACTCCCGACAATGCAAGCGCCGTGCTCTTTACGAGGCATTTTGTATGTAATGTTTACTTCAATCCTCACAATCTTTACACCGAGGAAGGAGGGTTTTACTCTCCCTATATTCCCAGTGAGGGAGTCACACACCCAGTGAGCTTAATTCGTTTCCCGAGGTGCCCTGGCTTTAAGGAACGGAAGCGTGTGATGTGAACCCAGTACTGTCTTTCGCTGAAAGCTGTGGTCTTAGCCCCTTCATGTACTTTACTCTGACTTAAAAGAAACTTTTACACTTGGTACTGTTCACACTATTCCGGCCAGAAAGCCGAGTCAAGATGACGTTATGCAGGGTTATGGAAAAAGCCATTGCATGTCCCCAGAGTCCACATGTCAAAAAAATTTTCCATACTAAATATTTTCCGTATTTCCCATCTTAAATATGAATTCTGAGAAGAGAACTTTTGCTAAGATGTCAAATGCATTCAGAAGGAACAGCAGTTGTACAAACTGCGTTTTTACACCCTAAAACACTAAGAAGGAATCGGGCAAAACCGTTTTATGCTCCCCTGCATGGGTCGCTTTTGATTAAATTTCACGGATTCAGTCAATTAAGCTTTTTTTTTAACAGGTATAATTTTGACAGAGTTAAGATTTATTCGTATAGGAAAATGTTCGTTTGTCAAAAAAGGAAAAGATTATTTTGCTTTCCAGAATTGGCCTGACAAAGTCATTGTTTGCATTTTTGTTTTTGGCATTAAAAATATAATACTTTCTAAGAGCGTTCCGTGTATTGGAATCTCTTCTGACTCCAGGATTTCATAGAATGAGAAAAGGATTGTCAGGGAAATCAGAAACTTAAATTAAAAGTTTAATTCCCTGAACAGTCGAAACAATTGTGGGTGAGGAAAAGAAAGAATATTTTCCTCAATAAAGGTTTCCTTAGAAAAAGGAAATACAATTTGTATCATTTGATCCCTAACCACTTTGTCTTTCGGAAGTTATGCATAAAAAGATTTTGTTATTTTCCTCTTAATTTCTAAGGCTTACAGACTAAATGGTTTCAGAAAATAATCTTTCTTGCGATTTAAAAGTAAAAGAAGGGGAAAATGATGAATAAGAAGAGAGACATGGTGACAGAGCAAGCCTTTGATACCATTATAATCCTCCTTTCTACACTTACTAGTTTTAATCGTTAGCAGTAACTCATTCATTTCTATAAATACTAAAGTGTGAGTAGGGAAAAAGTGGTTTCTGGAAACACTTACGCCAGCATAAAGCTAGTGTATTATAGGACTAAGCCTGCTTATTGCATAAATAATCGAGAGCTGGTATCTGTCCGGAAGAACTCAAAACGAATACACTGCTACTTGACCTTATATGTAGTCCCAAGTAGTATGCCCAGCCTCAGGGAAAGCATCCGAGCAAAATAAACCTTCTAAGAACCATTTTTGAAATTACTTTACACTTCTTTTTAGGGAGAGAATGCCTTCGGTGTGAAGGTTAAGAAAAATGATAAAATACCTCTTTTTCCTTAAAAGAATCTTAAAGAAGAATGCAGCCTGTACCTCTCTGATCACTTCTGTAGCGAGAGGCAGCAGTCGCGACTGCCCTTTATGCTGAGGCGCCAGGCTCGGAATCATGGCGAAAGACCGCCTCCCACAGTCGTTGCCATGGATACAAGCTGTGCTCTTGCTCGCATCTCGGATGACAGTTACTCCCGACAATGCAAGCGCCGTGCTCTTTACGAGGCATTTTGTATGTAATGTTTACTTCAATCCTCACAATCTTTACACCGAGGAAGGAGGGTTTTACTCTCCCTATATTCCCAGTGAGGGAGTCACACACCCAGTGAGCTTAATTCGTTTCCCGAGGTGCCCTGGCTTTAAGGAACGGAAGCGTGTGATGTGAACCCAGTACTGTCTTTCGCTGAAAGCTGTGGTCTTAGCCCCTTCATGTACTTTACTCTGACTTAAAAGAAACTTTTACACTTGGTACTGTTCACACTATTCCGGCCAGAAAGCCGAGTCAAGATGACGTTATGCAGGGTTATGGAAAAAGCCATTGCATGTCCCCAGAGTCCACATGTCAAAAAAATTTTCCATACTAAATATTTTCCGTATTTCCCATCTTAAATATGAATTCTGAGAAGAGAACTTTTGCTAAGATGTCAAATGCATTCAGAAGGAACAGCAGTTGTACAAACTGCGTTTTTACACCCTAAAACACTAAGAAGGAATCGGGCAAAACCGTTTTATGCTCCCCTGCATGGGTCGCTTTTGATTAAATTTCACGGATTCAGTCAATTAAGCTTTTTTTTTAACAGGTATAATTTTGACAGAGTTAAGATTTATTCGTATAGGAAAATGTTCGTTTGTCAAAAAAGGAAAAGATTATTTTGCTTTCCAGAATTGGCCTGACAAAGTCATTGTTTGCATTTTTGTTTTTGGCATTAAAAATATAATACTTTCTAAGAGCGTTCCGTGTATTGGAATCTCTTCTGACTCCAGGATTTCATAGAATGAGAAAAGGATTGTCAGGGAAATCAGAAACTTAAATTAAAAGTTTAATTCCCTGAACAGTCGAAACAATTGTGGGTGAGGAAAAGAAAGAATATTTTCCTCAATAAAGGTTTCCTTAGAAAAAGGAAATACAATTTGTATCATTTGATCCCTAACCACTTTGTCTTTCGGAAGTTATGCATAAAAAGATTTTGTTATTTTCCTCTTAATTTCTAAGGCTTACAGACTAAATGGTTTCAGAAAATAATCTTTCTTGCGATTTAAAAGTAAAAGAAGGGGAAAATGATGAATAAGAAGAGAGACATGGTGACAGAGCAAGCCTTTGATACCATTATAATCCTCCTTTCTACACTTACTAGTTTTAATCGTTAGCAGTAACTCATTCATTTCTATAAATACTAAAGTGTGAGTAGGGAAAAAGTGGTTTCTGGAAACACTTACGCCAGCATAAAGCTAGTGTATTATAGGACTAAGCCTGCTTATTGCATAAATAATCGAGAGCTGGTATCTGTCCGGAAGAACTCAAAACGAATACACTGCTACTTGACCTTATATGTAGTCCCAAGTAGTATGCCCAGCCTCAGGGAAAGCATCCGAGCAAAATAAACCTTCTAAGAACCATTTTTGAAATTACTTTACACTTCTTTTTAGGGAGAGAATGCCTTCGGTGTGAAGGTTAAGAAAAATGATAAAATACCTCTTTTTCCTTAAAAGAATCTTAAAGAAGAATGCAGCCTGTACCTCTCTGATCACTTCTGTAGCGAGAGGCAGCAGTCGCGACTGCCCTTTATGCTGAGGCGCCAGGCTCGGAATCATGGCGAAAGACCGCCTCCCACAGTCGTTGCCATGGATACAAGCTGTGCTCTTGCTCGCATCTCGGATGACAGTTACTCCCGACAATGCAAGCGCCGTGCTCTTTACGAGGCATTTTGTATGTAATGTTTACTTCAATCCTCACAATCTTTACACCGAGGAAGGAGGGTTTTACTCTCCCTATATTCCCAGTGAGGGAGTCACACACCCAGTGAGCTTAATTCGTTTCCCGAGGTGCCCTGGCTTTAAGGAACGGAAGCGTGTGATGTGAACCCAGTACTGTCTTTCGCTGAAAGCTGTGGTCTTAGCCCCTTCATGTACTTTACTCTGACTTAAAAGAAACTTTTACACTTGGTACTGTTCACACTATTCCGGCCAGAAAGCCGAGTCAAGATGACGTTATGCAGGGTTATGGAAAAAGCCATTGCATGTCCCCAGAGTCCACATGTCAAAAAAATTTTCCATACTAAATATTTTCCGTATTTCCCATCTTAAATATGAATTCTGAGAAGAGAACTTTTGCTAAGATGTCAAATGCATTCAGAAGGAACAGCAGTTGTACAAACTGCGTTTTTACACCCTAAAACACTAAGAAGGAATCGGGCAAAACCGTTTTATGCTCCCCTGCATGGGTCGCTTTTGATTAAATTTCACGGATTCAGTCAATTAAGCTTTTTTTTTAACAGGTATAATTTTGACAGAGTTAAGATTTATTCGTATAGGAAAATGTTCGTTTGTCAAAAAAGGAAAAGATTATTTTGCTTTCCAGAATTGGCCTGACAAAGTCATTGTTTGCATTTTTGTTTTTGGCATTAAAAATATAATACTTTCTAAGAGCGTTCCGTGTATTGGAATCTCTTCTGACTCCAGGATTTCATAGAATGAGAAAAGGATTGTCAGGGAAATCAGAAACTTAAATTAAAAGTTTAATTCCCTGAACAGTCGAAACAATTGTGGGTGAGGAAAAGAAAGAATATTTTCCTCAATAAAGGTTTCCTTAGAAAAAGGAAATACAATTTGTATCATTTGATCCCTAACCACTTTGTCTTTCGGAAGTTATGCATAAAAAGATTTTGTTATTTTCCTCTTAATTTCTAAGGCTTACAGACTAAATGGTTTCAGAAAATAATCTTTCTTGCGATTTAAAAGTAAAAGAAGGGGAAAATGATGAATAAGAAGAGAGACATGGTGACAGAGCAAGCCTTTGATACCATTATAATCCTCCTTTCTACACTTACTAGTTTTAATCGTTAGCAGTAACTCATTCATTTCTATAAATACTAAAGTGTGAGTAGGGAAAAAGTGGTTTCTGGAAACACTTACGCCAGCATAAAGCTAGTGTATTATAGGACTAAGCCTGCTTATTGCATAAATAATCGAGAGCTGGTATCTGTCCGGAAGAACTCAAAACGAATACACTGCTACTTGACCTTATATGTAGTCCCAAGTAGTATGCCCAGCCTCAGGGAAAGCATCCGAGCAAAATAAACCTTCTAAGAACCATTTTTGAAATTACTTTACACTTCTTTTTAGGGAGAGAATGCCTTCGGTGTGAAGGTTAAGAAAAATGATAAAATACCTCTTTTTCCTTAAAAGAATCTTAAAGAAGAATGCAGCCTGTACCTCTCTGATCACTTCTGTAGCGAGAGGCAGCAGTCGCGACTGCCCTTTATGCTGAGGCGCCAGGCTCGGAATCATGGCGAAAGACCGCCTCCCACAGTCGTTGCCATGGATACAAGCTGTGCTCTTGCTCGCATCTCGGATGACAGTTACTCCCGACAATGCAAGCGCCGTGCTCTTTACGAGGCATTTTGTATGTAATGTTTACTTCAATCCTCACAATCTTTACACCGAGGAAGGAGGGTTTTACTCTCCCTATATTCCCAGTGAGGGAGTCACACACCCAGTGAGCTTAATTCGTTTCCCGAGGTGCCCTGGCTTTAAGGAACGGAAGCGTGTGATGTGAACCCAGTACTGTCTTTCGCTGAAAGCTGTGGTCTTAGCCACTTCATGTACTTTACTCTGACTTAAAAGAAACTTTTACACTTGGTACTGTTCACACTATTCCGGCCAGAAAGCCGAGTCAAGATGACGTTATGCAGGGTTATGGAAAAAGCCATTGCATGTCCCCAGAGTCCACATGTCAAAAAAATTTTCCATACTAAATATTTTCCGTATTTCCCATCTTAAATATGAATTCTGAGAAGAGAACTTTTGCTAAGATGTCAAATGCATTCAGAAGGAACAGCAGTTGTACAAACTGCGTTTTTACACCCTAAAACACTAAGAAGGAATCGGGCAAAACCGTTTTATGCTCCCCTGCATGGGTCGCTTTTGATTAAATTTCACGGATTCAGTCAATTAAGCTTTTTTTTTAACAGGTATAATTTTGACAGAGTTAAGATTTATTCGTATAGGAAAATGTTCGTTTGTCAAAAAAGGAAAAGATTATTTTGCTTTCCAGAATTGGCCTGACAAAGTCATTGTTTGCATTTTTGTTTTTGGCATTAAAAATATAATACTTTCTAAGAGCGTTCCGTGTATTGGAATCTCTTCTGACTCCAGGATTTCATAGAATGAGAAAAGGATTGTCAGGGAAATCAGAAACTTAAATTAAAAGTTTAATTCCCTGAACAGTCGAAACAATTGTGGGTGAGGAAAAGAAAGAATATTTTCCTCAATAAAGGTTTCCTTAGAAAAAGGAAATACAATTTGTATCATTTGATCCCTAACCACTTTGTCTTTCGGAAGTTATGCATAAAAAGATTTTGTTATTTTCCTCTTAATTTCTAAGGCTTACAGACTAAATGGTTTCAGAAAATAATCTTTCTTGCGATTTAAAAGTAAAAGAAGGGGAAAATGATGAATAAGAAGAGAGACATGGTGACAGAGCAAGCCTTTGATACCATTATAATCCTCCTTTCTACACTTACTAGTTTTAATCGTTAGCAGTAACTCATTCATTTCTATAAATACTAAAGTGTGAGTAGGGAAAAAGTGGTTTCTGGAAACACTTACGCCAGCATAAAGCTAGTGTATTATAGGACTAAGCCTGCTTATTGCATAAATAATCGAGAGCTGGTATCTGTCCGGAAGAACTCAAAACGAATACACTGCTACTTGACCTTATATGTAGTCCCAAGTAGTATGCCCAGCCTCAGGGAAAGCATCCGAGCAAAATAAACCTTCTAAGAACCATTTTTGAAATTACTTTACACTTCTTTTTAGGGAGAGAATGCCTTCGGTGTGAAGGTTAAGAAAAATGATAAAATACCTCTTTTTCCTTAAAAGAATCTTAAAGAAGAATGCAGCCTGTACCTCTCTGATCACTTCTGTAGCGAGAGGCAGCAGTCGCGACTGCCCTTTATGCTGAGGCGCCAGGCTCGGAATCATGGCGAAAGACCGCCTCCCACAGTCGTTGCCATGGATACAAGCTCTGCTCTTGCTCGCATCTCGGATGACAGTTACTCCCGACAATGCAAGCGCCGTGCTCTTTACGAGGCATTTTGTATGTAATGTTTACTTCAATCCTCACAATCTTTACACCGAGGAAGGAGGGTTTTACTCTCCCTATATTCCCAGTGAGGGAGTCACACACCCAGTGAGCTTAATTCGTTTCCCGAGGTGCCCTGGCTTTAAGGAACGGAAGCGTGTGATGTGAACCCAGTACTGTCTTTCGCTGAAAGCTGTGGTCTTAGCCCCTTCATGTACTTTACTCTGACTTAAAAGAAACTTTTACACTTGGTACTGTTCACACTATTCCGGCCAGAAAGCCGAGTCAAGATGACGTTATGCAGGGTTATGGAAAAAGCCATTGCATGTCCCCAGAGTCCACATGTCAAAAAAATTTTCCATACTAAATATTTTCCGTATTTCCCATCTTAAATATGAATTCTGAGAAGAGAACTTTTGCTAAGATGTCAAATGCATTCAGAAGGAACAGCAGTTGTACAAACTGCGTTTTTACACCCTAAAACACTAAGAAGGAATCGGGCAAAACCGTTTTATGCTCCCCTGCATGGGTCGCTTTTGATTAAATTTCACGGATTCAGTCAATTAAGCTTTTTTTTTAACAGGTATAATTTTGACAGAGTTAAGATTTATTCGTATAGGAAAATGTTCGTTTGTCAAAAAAGGAAAAGATTATTTTGCTTTCCAGAATTGGCCTGACAAAGTCATTGTTTGCATTTTTGTTTTTGGCATTAAAAATATAATACTTTCTAAGAGCGTTCCGTGTATTGGAATCTCTTCTGACTCCAGGATTTCATAGAATGAGAAAAGGATTGTCAGGGAAATCAGAAACTTAAATTAAAAGTTTAATTCCCTGAACAGTCGAAACAATTGTGGGTGAGGAAAAGAAAGAATATTTTCCTCAATAAAGGTTTCCTTAGAAAAAGGAAATACAATTTGTATCATTTGATCCCTAACCACTTTGTCTTTCGGAAGTTATGCATAAAAAGATTTTGTTATTTTCCTCTTAATTTCTAAGGCTTACAGACTAAATGGTTTCAGAAAATAATCTTTCTTGCGATTTAAAAGTAAAAGAAGGGGAAAATGATGAATAAGAAGAGAGACATGGTGACAGAGCAAGCCTTTGATACCATTATAATCCTCCTTTCTACACTTACTAGTTTTAATCGTTAGCAGTAACTCATTCATTTCTATAAATACTAAAGTGTGAGTAGGGAAAAAGTGGTTTCTGGAAACACTTACGCCAGCATAAAGCTAGTGTATTATAGGACTAAGCCTGCTTATTGCATAAATAATCGAGAGCTGGTATCTGTCCGGAAGAACTCAAAACGAATACACTGCTACTTGACCTTATATGTAGTCCCAAGTAGTATGCCCAGCCTCAGGGAAAGCATCCGAGCAAAATAAACCTTCTAAGAACCATTTTTGAAATTACTTTACACTTCTTTTTAGGGAGAGAATGCCTTCGGTGTGAAGGTTAAGAAAAATGATAAAATACCTCTTTTTCCTTAAAAGAATCTTAAAGAAGAATGCAGCCTGTACCTCTCTGATCACTTCTGTAGCGAGAGGCAGCAGTCGCGACTGCCCTTTATGCTGAGGCGCCAGGCTCGGAATCATGGCGAAAGACCGCCTCCCACAGTCGTTGCCATGGATACAAGCTGTGCTCTTGCTCGCATCTCGGATGACAGTTACTCCCGACAATGCAAGCGCCGTGCTCTTTACGAGGCATTTTGTATGTAATGTTTACTTCAATCCTCACAATCTTTACACCGAGGAAGGAGGGTTTTACTCTCCCTATATTCCCAGTGAGGGAGTCACACACCCAGTGAGCTTAATTCGTTTCCCGAGGTGCCCTGGCTTTAAGGAACGGAAGCGTGTGATGTGAACCCAGTACTGTCTTTCGCTGAAAGCTGTGGTCTTAGCCACTTCATGTACTTTACTCTGACTTAAAAGAAACTTTTACACTTGGTACTGTTCACACTATTCCGGCCAGAAAGCCGAGTCAAGATGACGTTATGCAGGGTTATGGAAAAAGCCATTGCATGTCCCCAGAGTCCACATGTCAAAAAAATTTTCCATACTAAATATTTTCCGTATTTCCCATCTTAAATATGAATTCTGAGAAGAGAACTTTTGCTAAGATGTCAAATGCATTCAGAAGGAACAGCAGTTGTACAAACTGCGTTTTTACACCCTAAAACACTAAGAAGGAATCGGGCAAAACCGTTTTATGCTCCCCTGCATGGGTCGCTTTTGATTAAATTTCACGGATTCAGTCAATTAAGCTTTTTTTTTAACAGGTATAATTTTGACAGAGTTAAGATTTATTCGTATAGGAAAATGTTCGTTTGTCAAAAAAGGAAAAGATTATTTTGCTTTCCAGAATTGGCCTGACAAAGTCATTGTTTGCATTTTTGTTTTTGGCATTAAAAATATAATACTTTCTAAGAACGTTCCGTGTATTGGAATCTCTTCTGACTCCAGGATTTCATAGAATGAGAAAAGGATTGTCAGGGAAATCAGAAACTTAAATTAAAAGTTTAATTCCCTGAACAGTCGAAACAATTGTGGGTGAGGAAAAGAAAGAATATTTTCCTCAATAAAGGTTTCCTTAGAAAAAGGAAATACAATTTGTATCATTTGATCCCTAACCACTTTGTCTTTCGGAAGTTATGCATAAAAAGATTTTGTTATTTTCCTCTTAATTTCTAAGGCTTACAGACTAAATGGTTTCAGAAAATAATCTTTCTTGCGATTTAAAAGTAAAAGAAGGGGAAAATGATGAATAAGAAGAGAGACATGGTGACAGAGCAAGCCTTTGATACCATTATAATCCTCCTTTCTACACTTACTAGTTTTAATCGTTAGCAGTAACTCATTCATTTCTATAAATACTAAAGTGTGAGTAGGGAAAAAGTGGTTTCTGGAAACACTTACGCCAGCATAAAGCTAGTGTATTATAGGACTAAGCCTGCTTATTGCATAAATAATCGAGAGCTGGTATCTGTCCGGAAGAACTCAAAACGAATACACTGCTACTTGACCTTATATGTAGTCCCAAGTAGTATGCCCAGCCTCAGGGAAAGCATCCGAGCAAAATAAACCTTCTAAGAACCATTTTTGAAATTACTTTACACTTCTTTTTAGGGAGAGAATGCCTTCGGTGTGAAGGTTAAGAAAAATGATAAAATACCTCTTTTTCCTTAAAAGAATCTTAAAGAAGAATGCAGCCTGTACCTCTCTGATCACTTCTGTAGCGAGAGGCAGCAGTCGCGACTGCCCTTTATGCTGAGGCGCCAGGCTCGGAATCATGGCGAAAGACCGCCTCCCACAGTCGTTGCCATGGATACAAGCTGTGCTCTTGCTCGCATCTCGGATGACAGTTACTCCCGACAATGCAAGCGCCGTGCTCTTTACGAGGCATTTTGTATGTAATGTTTACTTCAATCCTCACAATCTTTACACCGAGGAAGGAGGGTTTTACTCTCCCTATATTCCCAGTGAGGGAGTCACACACCCAGTGAGCTTAATTCGTTTCCCGAGGTGCCCTGGCTTTAAGGAACGGAAGCGTGTGATGTGAACCCAGTACTGTCTTTCGCTGAAAGCTGTGGTCTTAGCCCCTTCATGTACTTTACTCTGACTTAAAAGAAACTTTTACACTTGGTACTGTTCACACTATTCCGGCCAGAAAGCCGAGTCAAGATGACGTTATGCAGGGTTATGGAAAAAGCCATTGCATGTCCCCAGAGTCCACATGTCAAAAAAATTTTCCATACTAAATATTTTCCGTATTTCCCATCTTAAATATGAATTCTGAGAAGAGAACTTTTGCTAAGATGTCAAATGCATTCAGAAGGAACAGCAGTTGTACAAACTGCGTTTTTACACCCTAAAACACTAAGAAGGAATCGGGCAAAACCGTTTTATGCTCCCCTGCATGGGTCGCTTTTGATTAAATTTCACGGATTCAGTCAATTAAGCTTTTTTTTTAACAGGTATAATTTTGACAGAGTTAAGATTTATTCGTATAGGAAAATGTTCGTTTGTCAAAAAAGGAAAAGATTATTTTGCTTTCCAGAATTGGCCTGACAAAGTCATTGTTTGCATTTTTGTTTTTGGCATTAAAAATATAATACTTTCTAAGAGCGTTCCGTGTATTGGAATCTCTTCTGACTCCAGGATTTCATAGAATGAGAAAAGGATTGTCAGGGAAATCAGAAACTTAAATTAAAAGTTTAATTCCCTGAACAGTCGAAACAATTGTGGGTGAGGAAAAGAAAGAATATTTTCCTCAATAAAGGTTTCCTTAGAAAAAGGAAATACAATTTGTATCATTTGATCCCTAACCACTTTGTCTTTCGGAAGTTATGCATAAAAAGATTTTGTTATTTTCCTCTTAATTTCTAAGGCTTACAGACTAAATGGTTTCAGAAAATAATCTTTCTTGCGATTTAAAAGTAAAAGAAGGGGAAAATGATGAATAAGAAGAGAGACATGGTGACAGAGCAAGCCTTTGATACCATTATAATCCTCCTTTCTACACTTACTAGTTTTAATCGTTAGCAGTAACTCATTCATTTCTATAAATACTAAAGTGTGAGTAGGGAAAAAGTGGTTTCTGGAAACACTTACGCCAGCATAAAGCTAGTGTATTATAGGACTAAGCCTGCTTATTGCATAAATAATCGAGAGCTGGTATCTGTCCGGAAGAACTCAAAACGAATACACTGCTACTTGACCTTATATGTAGTCCCAAGTAGTATGCCCAGCCTCAGGGAAAGCATCCGAGCAAAATAAACCTTCTAAGAACCATTTTTGAAATTACTTTACACTTCTTTTTAGGGAGAGAATGCCTTCGGTGTGAAGGTTAAGAAAAATGATAAAATACCTCTTTTTCCTTAAAAGAATCTTAAAGAAGAATGCAGCCTGTACCTCTCTGATCACTTCTGTAGCGAGAGGCAGCAGTCGCGACTGCCCTTTATGCTGAGGCGCCAGGCTCGGAATCATGGCGAAAGACCGCCTCCCACAGTCGTTGCCATGGATACAAGCTGTGCTCTTGCTCGCATCTCGGATGACAGTTACTCCCGACAATGCAAGCGCCGTGCTCTTTACGAGGCATTTTGTATGTAATGTTTACTTCAATCCTCACAATCTTTACACCGAGGAAGGAGGGTTTTACTCTCCCTATATTCCCAGTGAGGGAGTCACACACCCAGTGAGCTTAATTCGTTTCCCGAGGTGCCCTGGCTTTAAGGAACGGAAGCGTGTGATGTGAACCCAGTACTGTCTTTCGCTGAAAGCTGTGGTCTTAGCCCCTTCATGTACTTTACTCTGACTTAAAAGAAACTTTTACACTTGGTACTGTTCACACTATTCCGGCCAGAAAGCCGAGTCAAGATGACGTTATGCAGGGTTATGGAAAAAGCCATTGCATGTCCCCAGAGTCCACATGTCAAAAAAATTTTCCATACTAAATATTTTCCGTATTTCCCATCTTAAATATGAATTCTGAGAAGAGAACTTTTGCTAAGATGTCAAATGCATTCAGAAGGAACAGCAGTTGTACAAACTGCGTTTTTACACCCTAAAACACTAAGAAGGAATCGGGCAAAACCGTTTTATGCTCCCCTGCATGGGTCGCTTTTGATTAAATTTCACGGATTCAGTCAATTAAGCTTTTTTTTTAACAGGTATAATTTTGACAGAGTTAAGATTTATTCGTATAGGAAAATGTTCGTTTGTCAAAAAAGGAAAAGATTATTTTGCTTTCCAGAATTGGCCTGACAAAGTCATTGTTTGCATTTTTGTTTTTGGCATTAAAAATATAATACTTTCTAAGAGCGTTCCGTGTATTGGAATCTCTTCTGACTCCAGGATTTCATAGAATGAGAAAAGGATTGTCAGGGAAATCAGAAACTTAAATTAAAAGTTTAATTCCCTGAACAGTCGAAACAATTGTGGGTGAGGAAAAGAAAGAATATTTTCCTCAATAAAGGTTTCCTTAGAAAAAGGAAATACAATTTGTATCATTTGATCCCTAACCACTTTGTCTTTCGGAAGTTATGCATAAAAAGATTTTGTTATTTTCCTCTTAATTTCTAAGGCTTACAGACTAAATGGTTTCAGAAAATAATCTTTCTTGCGATTTAAAAGTAAAAGAAGGGGAAAATGATGAATAAGAAGAGAGACATGGTGACAGAGCAAGCCTTTGATACCATTATAATCCTCCTTTCTACACTTACTAGTTTTAATCGTTAGCAGTAACTCATTCATTTCTATAAATACTAAAGTGTGAGTAGGGAAAAAGTGGTTTCTGGAAACACTTACGCCAGCATAAAGCTAGTGTATTATAGGACTAAGCCTGCTTATTGCATAAATAATCGAGAGCTGGTATCTGTCCGGAAGAACTCAAAACGAATACACTGCTACTTGACCTTATATGTAGTCCCAAGTAGTATGCCCAGCCTCAGGGAAAGCATCCGAGCAAAATAAACCTTCTAAGAACCATTTTTGAAATTACTTTACACTTCTTTTTAGGGAGAGAATGCCTTCGGTGTGAAGGTTAAGAAAAATGATAAAATACCTCTTTTTCCTTAAAAGAATCTTAAAGAAGAATGCAGCCTGTACCTCTCTGATCACTTCTGTAGCGAGAGGCAGCAGTCGCGACTGCCCTTTATGCTGAGGCGCCAGGCTCGGAATCATGGCGAAAGACCGCCTCCCACAGTCGTTGCCATGGATACAAGCTGTGCTCTTGCTCGCATCTCGGATGACAGTTACTCCCGACAATGCAAGCGCCGTGCTCTTTACGAGGCATTTTGTATGTAATGTTTACTTCAATCCTCACAATCTTTACACCGAGGAAGGAGGGTTTTACTCTCCCTATATTCCCAGTGAGGGAGTCACACACCCAGTGAGCTTAATTCGTTTCCCGAGGTGTCCTGGCTTTAAGGAACGGAAGCGTGTGATGTGAACCCAGTACTGTCTTTCGCTGAAAGCTGTGGTCTTAGCCCCTTCATGTACTTTACTCTGACTTAAAAGAAACTTTTACACTTGGTACTGTTCACACTATTCCGGCCAGAAAGCCGAGTCAAGATGACGTTATGCAGGGTTATGGAAAAAGCCATTGCATGTCCCCAGAGTCCACATGTCAAAAAAATTTTCCATACTAAATATTTTCCGTATTTCCCATCTTAAATATGAATTCTGAGAAGAGAACTTTTGCTAAGATGTCAAATGCATTCAGAAGGAACAGCAGTTGTACAAACTGCGTTTTTACACCCTAAAACACTAAGAAGGAATCGGGCAAAACCGTTTTATGCTCCCCTGCATGGGTCGCTTTTGATTAAATTTCACGGATTCAGTCAATTAAGCTTTTTTTTTAACAGGTATAATTTTGACAGAGTTAAGATTTATTCGTATAGGAAAATGTTCGTTTGTCAAAAAAGGAAAAGATTATTTTGCTTTCCAGAATTGGCCTGACAAAGTCATTGTTTGCATTTTTGTTTTTGGCATTAAAAATATAATACTTTCTAAGAGCGTTCCGTGTATTGGAATCTCTTCTGACTCCAGGATTTCATAGAATGAGAAAAGGATTGTCAGGGAAATCAGAAACTTAAATTAAAAGTTTAATTCCCTGAACAGTCGAAACAATTGTGGGTGAGGAAAAGAAAGAATATTTTCCTCAATAAAGGTTTCCTTAGAAAAAGGAAATACAATTTGTATCATTTGATCCCTAACCACTTTGTCTTTCGGAAGTTATGCATAAAAAGATTTTGTTATTTTCCTCTTAATTTCTAAGGCTTACAGACTAAATGGTTTCAGAAAATAATCTTTCTTGCGATTTAAAAGTAAAAGAAGGGGAAAATGATGAATAAGAAGAGAGACATGGTGACAGAGCAAGCCTTTGATACCATTATAATCCTCCTTTCTACACTTACTAGTTTTAATCGTTAGCAGTAACTCATTCATTTCTATAAATACTAAAGTGTGAGTAGGGAAAAAGTGGTTTCTGGAAACACTTACGCCAGCATAAAGCTAGTGTATTATAGGACTAAGCCTGCTTATTGCATAAATAATCGAGAGCTGGTATCTGTCCGGAAGAACTCAAAACGAATACACTGCTACTTGACCTTATATGTAGTCCCAAGTAGTATGCCCAGCCTCAGGGAAAGCATCCGAGCAAAATAAACCTTCTAAGAACCATTTTTGAAATTACTTTACACTTCTTTTTAGGGAGAGAATGCCTTCGGTGTGAAGGTTAAGAAAAATGATAAAATACCTCTTTTTCCTTAAAAGAATCTTAAAGAAGAATGCAGCCTGTACCTCTCTGATCACTTCTGTAGCGAGAGGCAGCAGTCGCGACTGCCCTTTATGCTGAGGCGCCAGGCTCGGAATCATGGCGAAAGACCGCCTCCCACAGTCGTTGCCATGGATACAAGCTGTGCTCTTGCTCGCATCTCGGATGACAGTTACTCCCGACAATGCAAGCGCCGTGCTCTTTACGAGGCATTTTGTATGTAATGTTTACTTCAATCCTCACAATCTTTACACCGAGGAAGGAGGGTTTTACTCTCCCTATATTCCCAGTGAGGGAGTCACACACCCAGTGAGCTTAATTCGTTTCCCGAGGTGTCCTGGCTTTAAGGAACGGAAGCGTGTGATGTGAACCCAGTACTGTCTTTCGCTGAAAGCTGTGGTCTTAGCCCCTTCATGTACTTTACTCTGACTTAAAAGAAACTTTTACACTTGGTACTGTTCACACTATTCCGGCCAGAAAGCCGAGTCAAGATGACGTTATGCAGGGTTATGGAAAAAGCCATTGCATGTCCCCAGAGTCCACATGTCAAAAAAATTTTCCATACTAAATATTTTCCGTATTTCCCATCTTAAATATGAATTCTGAGAAGAGAACTTTTGCTAAGATGTCAAATGCATTCAGAAGGAACAGCAGTTGTACAAACTGCGTTTTTACACCCTAAAACACTAAGAAGGAATCGGGCAAAACCGTTTTATGCTCCCCTGCATGGGTCGCTTTTGATTAAATTTCACGGATTCAGTCAATTAAGCTTTTTTTTTAACAGGTATAATTTTGACAGAGTTAAGATTTATTCGTATAGGAAAATGTTCGTTTGTCAAAAAAGGAAAAGATTATTTTGCTTTCCAGAATTGGCCTGACAAAGTCATTGTTTGCATTTTTGTTTTTGGCATTAAAAATATAATACTTTCTAAGAGCGTTCCGTGTATTGGAATCTCTTCTGACTCCAGGATTTCATAGAATGAGAAAAGGATTGTCAGGGAAATCAGAAACTTAAATTAAAAGTTTAATTCCCTGAACAGTCGAAACAATTGTGGGTGAGGAAAAGAAAGAATATTTTCCTCAATAAAGGTTTCCTTAGAAAAAGGAAATACAATTTGTATCATTTGATCCCTAACCACTTTGTCTTTCGGAAGTTATGCATAAAAAGATTTTGTTATTTTCCTCTTAATTTCTAAGGCTTACAGACTAAATGGTTTCAGAAAATAATCTTTCTTGCGATTTAAAAGTAAAAGAAGGGGAAAATGATGAATAAGAAGAGAGACATGGTGACAGAGCAAGCCTTTGATACCATTATAATCCTCCTTTCTACACTTACTAGTTTTAATCGTTAGCAGTAACTCATTCATTTCTATAAATACTAAAGTGTGAGTAGGGAAAAAGTGGTTTCTGGAAACACTTACGCCAGCATAAAGCTAGTGTATTATAGGACTAAGCCTGCTTATTGCATAAATAATCGAGAGCTGGTATCTGTCCGGAAGAACTCAAAACGAATACACTGCTACTTGACCTTATATGTAGTCCCAAGTAGTATGCCCAGCCTCAGGGAAAGCATCCGAGCAAAATAAACCTTCTAAGAACCATTTTTGAAATTACTTTACACTTCTTTTTAGGGAGAGAATGCCTTCGGTGTGAAGGTTAAGAAAAATGATAAAATACCTCTTTTTCCTTAAAAGAATCTTAAAGAAGAATGCAGCCTGTACCTCTCTGATCACTTCTGTAGCGAGAGGCAGCAGTCGCGACTGCCCTTTATGCTGAGGCGCCAGGCTCGGAATCATGGCGAAAGACCGCCTCCCACAGTCGTTGCCATGGATACAAGCTGTGCTCTTGCTCGCATCTCGGATGACAGTTACTCCCGACAATGCAAGCGCCGTGCTCTTTACGAGGCATTTTGTATGTAATGTTTACTTCAATCCTCACAATCTTTACACCGAGGAAGGAGGGTTTTACTCTCCCTATATTCCCAGTGAGGGAGTCACACACCCAGTGAGCTTAATTCGTTTCCCGAGGTGCCCTGGCTTTAAGGAACGGAAGCGTGTGATGTGAACCCAGTACTGTCTTTCGCTGAAAGCTGTGGTCTTAGCCCCTTCATGTACTTTACTCTGACTTAAAAGAAACTTTTACACTTGGTACTGTTCACACTATTCCGGCCAGAAAGCCGAGTCAAGATGACGTTATGCAGGGTTATGGAAAAAGCCATTGCATGTCCCCAGAGTCCACATGTCAAAAAAATTTTCCATACTAAATATTTTCCGTATTTCCCATCTTAAATATGAATTCTGAGAAGAGAACTTTTGCTAAGATGTCAAATGCATTCAGAAGGAACAGCAGTTGTACAAACTGCGTTTTTACACCCTAAAACACTAAGAAGGAATCGGGCAAAACCGTTTTATGCTCCCCTGCATGGGTCGCTTTTGATTAAATTTCACGGATTCAGTCAATTAAGCTTTTTTTTTAACAGGTATAATTTTGACAGAGTTAAGATTTATTCGTATAGGAAAATGTTCGTTTGTCAAAAAAGGAAAAGATTATTTTGCTTTCCAGAATTGGCCTGACAAAGTCATTGTTTGCATTTTTGTTTTTGGCATTAAAAATATAATACTTTCTAAGAGCGTTCCGTGTATTGGAATCTCTTCTGACTCCAGGATTTCATAGAATGAGAAAAGGATTGTCAGGGAAATCAGAAACTTAAATTAAAAGTTTAATTCCCTGAACAGTCGAAACAATTGTGGGTGAGGAAAAGAAAGAATATTTTCCTCAATAAAGGTTTCCTTAGAAAAAGGAAATACAATTTGTATCATTTGATCCCTAACCACTTTGTCTTTCGGAAGTTATGCATAAAAAGATTTTGTTATTTTCCTCTTAATTTCTAAGGCTTACAGACTAAATGGTTTCAGAAAATAATCTTTCTTGCGATTTAAAAGTAAAAGAAGGGGAAAATGATGAATAAGAAGAGAGACATGGTGACAGAGCAAGCCTTTGATACCATTATAATCCTCCTTTCTACACTTACTAGTTTTAATCGTTAGCAGTAACTCATTCATTTCTATAAATACTAAAGTGTGAGTAGGGAAAAAGTGGTTTCTGGAAACACTTACGCCAGCATAAAGCTAGTGTATTATAGGACTAAGCCTGCTTATTGCATAAATAATCGAGAGCTGGTATCTGTCCGGAAGAACTCAAAACGAATACACTGCTACTTGACCTTATATGTAGTCCCAAGTAGTATGCCCAGCCTCAGGGAAAGCATCCGAGCAAAATAAACCTTCTAAGAACCATTTTTGAAATTACTTTACACTTCTTTTTAGGGAGAGAATGCCTTCGGTGTGAAGGTTAAGAAAAATGATAAAATACCTCTTTTTCCTTAAAAGAATCTTAAAGAAGAATGCAGCCTGTACCTCTCTGATCACTTCTGTAGCGAGAGGCAGCAGTTGCGACTGCCCTTTATGCTGAGGCGCCAGGCTCGGAATCATGGCGAAAGACCGCCTCCCACAGTCGTTGCCATGGATACAAGCTGTGCTCTTGCTCGCATCTCGGATGACAGTTACTCCCGACAATGCAAGCGCCGTGCTCTTTACGAGGCATTTTGTATGTAATGTTTACTTCAATCCTCACAATCTTTACACCGAGGAAGGAGGGTTTTACTCTCCCTATATTCCCAGTGAGGGAGTCACACACCCAGTGAGCTTAATTCGTTTCCCGAGGTGCCCTGGCTTTAAGGAACGGAAGCGTGTGATGTGAACCCAGTACTGTCTTTCGCTGAAAGCTGTGGTCTTAGCCCCTTCATGTACTTTACTCTGACTTAAAAGAAACTTTTACACTTGGTACTGTTCACACTATTCCGGCCAGAAAGCCGAGTCAAGATGACGTTATGCAGGGTTATGGAAAAAGCCATTGCATGTCCCCAGAGTCCACATGTCAAAAAAATTTTCCATACTAAATATTTTCCGTATTTCCCATCTTAAATATGAATTCTGAGAAGAGAACTTTTGCTAAGATGTCAAATGCATTCAGAAGGAACAGCAGTTGTACAAACTGCGTTTTTACACCCTAAAACACTAAGAAGGAATCGGGCAAAACCGTTTTATGCTCCCCTGCATGGGTCGCTTTTGATTAAATTTCACGGATTCAGTCAATTAAGCTTTTTTTTTAACAGGTATAATTTTGACAGAGTTAAGATTTATTCGTATAGGAAAATGTTCGTTTGTCAAAAAAGGAAAAGATTATTTTGCTTTCCAGAATTGGCCTGACAAAGTCATTGTTTGCATTTTTGTTTTTGGCATTAAAAATATAATACTTTCTAAGAGCGTTCCGTGTATTGGAATCTCTTCTGACTCCAGGATTTCATAGAATGAGAAAAGGATTGTCAGGGAAATCAGAAACTTAAATTAAAAGTTTAATTCCCTGAACAGTCGAAACAATTGTGGGTGAGGAAAAGAAAGAATATTTTCCTCAATAAAGGTTTCCTTAGAAAAAGGAAATACAATTTGTATCATTTGATCCCTAACCACTTTGTCTTTCGGAAGTTATGCATAAAAAGATTTTGTTATTTTCCTCTTAATTTCTAAGGCTTACAGACTAAATGGTTTCAGAAAATAATCTTTCTTGCGATTTAAAAGTAAAAGAAGGGGAAAATGATGAATAAGAAGAGAGACATGGTGACAGAGCAAGCCTTTGATACCATTATAATCCTCCTTTCTACACTTACTAGTTTTAATCGTTAGCAGTAACTCATTCATTTCTATAAATACTAAAGTGTGAGTAGGGAAAAAGTGGTTTCTGGAAACACTTACGCCAGCATAAAGCTAGTGTATTATAGGACTAAGCCTGCTTATTGCATAAATAATCGAGAGCTGGTATCTGTCCGGAAGAACTCAAAACGAATACACTGCTACTTGACCTTATATGTAGTCCCAAGTAGTATGCCCAGCCTCAGGGAAAGCATCCGAGCAAAATAAACCTTCTAAGAACCATTTTTGAAATTACTTTACACTTCTTTTTAGGGAGAGAATGCCTTCGGTGTGAAGGTTAAGAAAAATGATAAAATACCTCTTTTTCCTTAAAAGAATCTTAAAGAAGAATGCAGCCTGTACCTCTCTGATCACTTCTGTAGCGAGAGGCAGCAGTCGCGACTGCCCTTTATGCTGAGGCGCCAGGCTCGGAATCATGGCGAAAGACCGCCTCCCACAGTCGTTGCCATGGATACAAGCTGTGCTCTTGCTCGCATCTCGGATGACAGTTACTCCCGACAATGCAAGCGCCGTGCTCTTTACGAGGCATTTTGTATGTAATGTTTACTTCAATCCTCACAATCTTTACACCGAGGAAGGAGGGTTTTACTCTCCCTATATTCCCAGTGAGGGAGTCACACACCCAGTGAGCTTAATTCGTTTCCCGAGGTGCCCTGGCTTTAAGGAACGGAAGCGTGTGATGTGAACCCAGTACTGTCTTTCGCTGAAAGCTGTGGTCTTAGCCCCTTCATGTACTTTACTCTGACTTAAAAGAAACTTTTACACTTGGTACTGTTCACACTATTCCGGCCAGAAAGCCGAGTCAAGATGACGTTATGCAGGGTTATGGAAAAAGCCATTGCATGTCCCCAGAGTCCACATGTCAAAAAAATTTTCCATACTAAATATTTTCCGTATTTCCCATCTTAAATATGAATTCTGAGAAGAGAACTTTTGCTAAGATGTCAAATGCATTTAGAAGGAACAGCAGTTGTACAAACTGCGTTTTTACACCCTAAAACACTAAGAAGGAATCGGGCAAAACCGTTTTATGCTCCCCTGCATGGGTCGCTTTTGATTAAATTTCACGGATTCAGTCAATTAAGCTTTTTTTTTAACAGGTATAATTTTGACAGAGTTAAGATTTATTCGTATAGGAAAATGTTCGTTTGTCAAAAAAGGAAAAGATTATTTTGCTTTCCAGAATTGGCCTGACAAAGTCATTGTTTGCATTTTTGTTTTTGGCATTAAAAATATAATACTTTCTAAGAGCGTTCCGTGTATTGGAATCTCTTCTGACTCCAGGATTTCATAGAATGAGAAAAGGATTGTCAGGGAAATCAGAAACTTAAATTAAAAGTTTAATTCCCTGAACAGTCGAAACAATTGTGGGTGAGGAAAAGAAAGAATATTTTCCTCAATAAAGGTTTCCTTAGAAAAAGGAAATACAATTTGTATCATTTGATCCCTAACCACTTTGTCTTTCGGAAGTTATGCATAAAAAGATTTTGTTATTTTCCTCTTAATTTCTAAGGCTTACAGACTAAATGGTTTCAGAAAATAATCTTTCTTGCGATTTAAAAGTAAAAGAAGGGGAAAATGATGAATAAGAAGAGAGACATGGTGACAGAGCAAGCCTTTGATACCATTATAATCCTCCTTTCTACACTTACTAGTTTTAATCGTTAGCAGTAACTCATTCATTTCTATAAATACTAAAGTGTGAGTAGGGAAAAAGTGGTTTCTGGAAACACTTACGCCAGCATAAAGCTAGTGTATTATAGGACTAAGCCTGCTTATTGCATAAATAATCGAGAGCTGGTATCTGTCCGGAAGAACTCAAAACGAATACACTGCTACTTGACCTTATATGTAGTCCCAAGTAGTATGCCCAGCCTCAGGGAAAGCATCCGAGCAAAATAAACCTTCTAAGAACCATTTTTGAAATTACTTTACACTTCTTTTTAGGGAGAGAATGCCTTCGGTGTGAAGGTTAAGAAAAATGATAAAATACCTCTTTTTCCTTAAAAGAATCTTAAAGAAGAATGCAGCCTGTACCTCTCTGATCACTTCTGTAGCGAGAGGCAGCAGTCGCGACTGCCCTTTATGCTGAGGCGCCAGGCTCGGAATCATGGCGAAAGACCGCCTCCCACAGTCGTTGCCATGGATACAAGCTGTGCTCTTGCTCGCATCTCGGATGACAGTTACTCCCGACAATGCAAGCGCCGTGCTCTTTACGAGGCATTTTGTATGTAATGTTTACTTCAATCCTCACAATCTTTACACCGAGGAAGGAGGGTTTTACTCTCCCTATATTCCCAGTGAGGGAGTCACACACCCAGTGAGCTTAATTCGTTTCCCGAGGTGCCCTGGCTTTAAGGAACGGAAGCGTGTGATGTGAACCCAGTACTGTCTTTCGCTGAAAGCTGTGGTCTTAGCCCCTTCATGTACTTTACTCTGACTTAAAAGAAACTTTTACACTTGGTACTGTTCACACTATTCCGGCCAGAAAGCCGAGTCAAGATGACGTTATGCAGGGTTATGGAAAAAGCCATTGCATGTCCCCAGAGTCCACATGTCAAAAAAATTTTCCATACTAAATATTTTCCGTATTTCCCATCTTAAATATGAATTCTGAGAAGAGAACTTTTGCTAAGATGTCAAATGCATTCAGAAGGAACAGCAGTTGTACAAACTGCGTTTTTACACCCTAAAACACTAAGAAGGAATCGGGCAAAACCGTTTTATGCTCCCCTGCATGGGTCGCTTTTGATTAAATTTCACGGATTCAGTCAATTAAGCTTTTTTTTTAACAGGTATAATTTTGACAGAGTTAAGATTTATTCGTATAGGAAAATGTTCGTTTGTCAAAAAAGGAAAAGATTATTTTGCTTTCCAGAATTGGCCTGACAAAGTCATTGTTTGCATTTTTGTTTTTGGCATTAAAAATATAATACTTTCTAAGAGCGTTCCGTGTATTGGAATCTCTTCTGACTCCAGGATTTCATAGAATGAGAAAAGGATTGTCAGGGAAATCAGAAACTTAAATTAAAAGTTTAATTCCCTGAACAGTCGAAACAATTGTGGGTGAGGAAAAGAAAGAATATTTTCCTCAATAAAGGTTTCCTTAGAAAAAGGAAATACAATTTGTATCATTTGATCCCTAACCACTTTGTCTTTCGGAAGTTATGCATAAAAAGATTTTGTTATTTTCCTCTTAATTTCTAAGGCTTACAGACTAAATGGTTTCAGAAAATAATCTTTCTTGCGATTTAAAAGTAAAAGAAGGGGAAAATGATGAATAAGAAGAGAGACATGGTGACAGAGCAAGCCTTTGATACCATTATAATCCTCCTTTCTACACTTACTAGTTTTAATCGTTAGCAGTAACTCATTCATTTCTATAAATACTAAAGTGTGAGTAGGGAAAAAGTGGTTTCTGGAAACACTTACGCCAGCATAAAGCTAGTGTATTATAGGACTAAGCCTGCTTATTGCATAAATAATCGAGAGCTGGTATCTGTCCGGAAGAACTCAAAACGAATACACTGCTACTTGACCTTATATGTAGTCCCAAGTAGTATGCCCAGCCTCAGGGAAAGCATCCGAGCAAAATAAACCTTCTAAGAACCATTTTTGAAATTACTTTACACTTCTTTTTAGGGAGAGAATGCCTTCGGTGTGAAGGTTAAGAAAAATGATAAAATACCTCTTTTTCCTTAAAAGAATCTTAAAGAAGAATGCAGCCTGTACCTCTCTGATCACTTCTGTAGCGAGAGGCAGCAGTCGCGACTGCCCTTTATGCTGAGGCGCCAGGCTCGGAATCATGGCGAAAGACCGCCTCCCACAGTCGTTGCCATGGATACAAGCTGTGCTCTTGCTCGCATCTCGGATGACAGTTACTCCCGACAATGCAAGCGCCGTGCTCTTTACGAGGCATTTTGTATGTAATGTTTACTTCAATCCTCACAATCTTTACACCGAGGAAGGAGGGTTTTACTCTCCCTATATTCCCAGTGAGGGAGTCACACACCCAGTGAGCTTAATTCGTTTCCCGAGGTGCCCTGGCTTTAAGGAACGGAAGCGTGTGATGTGAACCCAGTACTGTCTTTCGCTGAAAGCTGTGGTCTTAGCCCCTTCATGTACTTTACTCTGACTTAAAAGAAACTTTTACACTTGGTACTGTTCACACTATTCCGGCCAGAAAGCCGAGTCAAGATGACGTTATGCAGGGTTATGGAAAAAGCCATTGCATGTCCCCAGAGTCCACATGTCAAAAAAATTTTCCATACTAAATATTTTCCGTATTTCCCATCTTAAATATGAATTCTGAGAAGAGAACTTTTGCTAAGATGTCAAATGCATTTAGAAGGAACAGCAGTTGTACAAACTGCGTTTTTACACCCTAAAACACTAAGAAGGAATCGGGCAAAACCGTTTTATGCTCCCCTGCATGGGTCGCTTTTGATTAAATTTCACGGATTCAGTCAATTAAGCTTTTTTTTTAACAGGTATAATTTTGACAGAGTTAAGATTTATTCGTATAGGAAAATGTTCGTTTGTCAAAAAAGGAAAAGATTATTTTGCTTTCCAGAATTGGCCTGACAAAGTCATTGTTTGCATTTTTGTTTTTGGCATTAAAAATATAATACTTTCTAAGAGCGTTCCGTGTATTGGAATCTCTTCTGACTCCAGGATTTCATAGAATGAGAAAAGGATTGTCAGGGAAATCAGAAACTTAAATTAAAAGTTTAATTCCCTGAACAGTCGAAACAATTGTGGGTGAGGAAAAGAAAGAATATTTTCCTCAATAAAGGTTTCCTTAGAAAAAGGAAATACAATTTGTATCATTTGATCCCTAACCACTTTGTCTTTCGGAAGTTATGCATAAAAAGATTTTGTTATTTTCCTCTTAATTTCTAAGGCTTACAGACTAAATGGTTTCAGAAAATAATCTTTCTTGCGATTTAAAAGTAAAAGAAGGGGAAAATGATGAATAAGAAGAGAGACATGGTGACAGAGCAAGCCTTTGATACCATTATAATCCTCCTTTCTACACTTACTAGTTTTAATCGTTAGCAGTAACTCATTCATTTCTATAAATACTAAAGTGTGAGTAGGGAAAAAGTGGTTTCTGGAAACACTTACGCCAGCATAAAGCTAGTGTATTATAGGACTAAGCCTGCTTATTGCATAAATAATCGAGAGCTGGTATCTGTCCGGAAGAACTCAAAACGAATACACTGCTACTTGACCTTATATGTAGTCCCAAGTAGTATGCCCAGCCTCAGGGAAAGCATCCGAGCAAAATAAACCTTCTAAGAACCATTTTTGAAATTACTTTACACTTCTTTTTAGGGAGAGAATGCCTTCGGTGTGAAGGTTAAGAAAAATGATAAAATACCTCTTTTTCCTTAAAAGAATCTTAAAGAAGAATGCAGCCTGTACCTCTCTGATCACTTCTGTAGCGAGAGGCAGCAGTCGCGACTGCCCTTTATGCTGAGGCGCCAGGCTCGGAATCATGGCGAAAGACCGCCTCCCACAGTCGTTGCCATGGATACAAGCTGTGCTCTTGCTCGCATCTCGGATGACAGTTACTCCCGACAATGCAAGCGCCGTGCTCTTTACGAGGCATTTTGTATGTAATGTTTACTTCAATCCTCACAATCTTTACACCGAGGAAGGAGGGTTTTACTCTCCCTATATTCCCAGTGAGGGAGTCACACACCCAGTGAGCTTAATTCGTTTCCCGAGGTGCCCTGGCTTTAAGGAACGGAAGCGTGTGATGTGAACCCAGTACTGTCTTTCGCTGAAAGCTGTGGTCTTAGCCCCTTCATGTACTTTACTCTGACTTAAAAGAAACTTTTACACTTGGTACTGTTCACACTATTCCGGCCAGAAAGCCGAGTCAAGATGACGTTATGCAGGGTTATGGAAAAAGCCATTGCATGTCCCCAGAGTCCACATGTCAAAAAAATTTTCCATACTAAATATTTTCCGTATTTCCCATCTTAAATATGAATTCTGAGAAGAGAACTTTTGCTAAGATGTCAAATGCATTCAGAAGGAACAGCAGTTGTACAAACTGCGTTTTTACACCCTAAAACACTAAGAAGGAATCGGGCAAAACCGTTTTATGCTCCCCTGCATGGGTCGCTTTTGATTAAATTTCACGGATTCAGTCAATTAAGCTTTTTTTTTAACAGGTATAATTTTGACAGAGTTAAGATTTATTCGTATAGGAAAATGTTCGTTTGTCAAAAAAGGAAAAGATTATTTTGCTTTCCAGAATTGGCCTGACAAAGTCATTGTTTGCATTTTTGTTTTTGGCATTAAAAATATAATACTTTCTAAGAGCGTTCCGTGTATTGGAATCTCTTCTGACTCCAGGATTTCATAGAATGAGAAAAGGATTGTCAGGGAAATCAGAAACTTAAATTAAAAGTTTAATTCCCTGAACAGTCGAAACAATTGTGGGTGAGGAAAAGAAAGAATATTTTCCTCAATAAAGGTTTCCTTAGAAAAAGGAAATACAATTTGTATCATTTGATCCCTAACCACTTTGTCTTTCGGAAGTTATGCATAAAAAGATTTTGTTATTTTCCTCTTAATTTCTAAGGCTTACAGACTAAATGGTTTCAGAAAATAATCTTTCTTGCGATTTAAAAGTAAAAGAAGGGGAAAATGATGAATAAGAAGAGAGACATGGTGACAGAGCAAGCCTTTGATACCATTATAATCCTCCTTTCTACACTTACTAGTTTTAATCGTTAGCAGTAACTCATTCATTTCTATAAATACTAAAGTGTGAGTAGGGAAAAAGTGGTTTCTGGAAACACTTACGCCAGCATAAAGCTAGTGTATTATAGGACTAAGCCTGCTTATTGCATAAATAATCGAGAGCTGGTATCTGTCCGGAAGAACTCAAAACGAATACACTGCTACTTGACCTTATATGTAGTCCCAAGTAGTATGCCCAGCCTCAGGGAAAGCATCCGAGCAAAATAAACCTTCTAAGAACCATTTTTGAAATTACTTTACACTTCTTTTTAGGGAGAGAATGCCTTCGGTGTGAAGGTTAAGAAAAATGATAAAATACCTCTTTTTCCTTAAAAGAATCTTAAAGAAGAATGCAGCCTGTACCTCTCTGATCACTTCTGTAGCGAGAGGCAGCAGTCGCGACTGCCCTTTATGCTGAGGCGCCAGGCTCGGAATCATGGCGAAAGACCGCCTCCCACAGTCGTTGCCATGGATACAAGCTGTGCTCTTGCTCGCATCTCGGATGACAGTTACTCCCGACAATGCAAGCGCCGTGCTCTTTACGAGGCATTTTGTATGTAATGTTTACTTCAATCCTCACAATCTTTACACCGAGGAAGGAGGGTTTTACTCTCCCTATATTCCCAGTGAGGGAGTCACACACCCAGTGAGCTTAATTCGTTTCCCGAGGTGTCCTGGCTTTAAGGAACGGAAGCGTGTGATGTGAACCCAGTACTGTCTTTCGCTGAAAGCTGTGGTCTTAGCCCCTTCATGTACTTTACTCTGACTTAAAAGAAACTTTTACACTTGGTACTGTTCACACTATTCCGGCCAGAAAGCCGAGTCAAGATGACGTTATGCAGGGTTATGGAAAAAGCCATTGCATGTCCCCAGAGTCCACATGTCAAAAAAATTTTCCATACTAAATATTTTCCGTATTTCCCATCTTAAATATGAATTCTGAGAAGAGAACTTTTGCTAAGATGTCAAATGCATTCAGAAGGAACAGCAGTTGTACAAACTGCGTTTTTACACCCTAAAACACTAAGAAGGAATCGGGCAAAACCGTTTTATGCTCCCCTGCATGGGTCGCTTTTGATTAAATTTCACGGATTCAGTCAATTAAGCTTTTTTTTTAACAGGTATAATTTTGACAGAGTTAAGATTTATTCGTATAGGAAAATGTTCGTTTGTCAAAAAAGGAAAAGATTATTTTGCTTTCCAGAATTGGCCTGACAAAGTCATTGTTTGCATTTTTGTTTTTGGCATTAAAAATATAATACTTTCTAAGAGCGTTCCGTGTATTGGAATCTCTTCTGACTCCAGGATTTCATAGAATGAGAAAAGGATTGTCAGGGAAATCAGAAACTTAAATTAAAAGTTTAATTCCCTGAACAGTCGAAACAATTGTGGGTGAGGAAAAGAAAGAATATTTTCCTCAATAAAGGTTTCCTTAGAAAAAGGAAATACAATTTGTATCATTTGATCCCTAACCACTTTGTCTTTCGGAAGTTATGCATAAAAAGATTTTGTTATTTTCCTCTTAATTTCTAAGGCTTACAGACTAAATGGTTTCAGAAAATAATCTTTCTTGCGATTTAAAAGTAAAAGAAGGGGAAAATGATGAATAAGAAGAGAGACATGGTGACAGAGCAAGCCTTTGATACCATTATAATCCTCCTTTCTACACTTACTAGTTTTAATCGTTAGCAGTAACTCATTCATTTCTATAAATACTAAAGTGTGAGTAGGGAAAAAGTGGTTTCTGGAAACACTTACGCCAGCATAAAGCTAGTGTATTATAGGACTAAGCCTGCTTATTGCATAAATAATCGAGAGCTGGTATCTGTCCGGAAGAACTCAAAACGAATACACTGCTACTTGACCTTATATGTAGTCCCAAGTAGTATGCCCAGCCTCAGGGAAAGCATCCGAGCAAAATAAACCTTCTAAGAACCATTTTTGAAATTACTTTACACTTCTTTTTAGGGAGAGAATGCCTTCGGTGTGAAGGTTAAGAAAAATGATAAAATACCTCTTTTTCCTTAAAAGAATCTTAAAGAAGAATGCAGCCTGTACCTCTCTGATCACTTCTGTAGCGAGAGGCAGCAGTCGCGACTGCCCTTTATGCTGAGGCGCCAGGCTCGGAATCATGGCGAAAGACCGCCTCCCACAGTCGTTGCCATGGATACAAGCTGTGCTCTTGCTCGCATCTCGGATGACAGTTACTCCCGACAATGCAAGCGCCGTGCTCTTTACGAGGCATTTTGTATGTAATGTTTACTTCAATCCTCACAATCTTTACACCGAGGAAGGAGGGTTTTACTCTCCCTATATTCCCAGTGAGGGAGTCACACACCCAGTGAGCTTAATTCGTTTCCCGAGGTGTCCTGGCTTTAAGGAACGGAAGCGTGTGATGTGAACCCAGTACTGTCTTTCGCTGAAAGCTGTGGTCTTAGCCCCTTCATGTACTTTACTCTGACTTAAAAGAAACTTTTACACTTGGTACTGTTCACACTATTCCGGCCAGAAAGCCGAGTCAAGATGACGTTATGCAGGGTTATGGAAAAAGCCATTGCATGTCCCCAGAGTCCACATGTCAAAAAAATTTTCCATACTAAATATTTTCCGTATTTCCCATCTTAAATATGAATTCTGAGAAGAGAACTTTTGCTAAGATGTCAAATGCATTCAGAAGGAACAGCAGTTGTACAAACTGCGTTTTTACACCCTAAAACACTAAGAAGGAATCGGGCAAAACCGTTTTATGCTCCCCTGCATGGGTCGCTTTTGATTAAATTTCACGGATTCAGTCAATTAAGCTTTTTTTTTAACAGGTATAATTTTGACAGAGTTAAGATTTATTCGTATAGGAAAATGTTCGTTTGTCAAAAAAGGAAAAGATTATTTTGCTTTCCAGAATTGGCCTGACAAAGTCATTGTTTGCATTTTTGTTTTTGGCATTAAAAATATAATACTTTCTAAGAGCGTTCCGTGTATTGGAATCTCTTCTGACTCCAGGATTTCATAGAATGAGAAAAGGATTGTCAGGGAAATCAGAAACTTAAATTAAAAGTTTAATTCCCTGAACAGTCGAAACAATTGTGGGTGAGGAAAAGAAAGAATATTTTCCTCAATAAAGGTTTCCTTAGAAAAAGGAAATACAATTTGTATCATTTGATCCCTAACCACTTTGTCTTTCGGAAGTTATGCATAAAAAGATTTTGTTATTTTCCTCTTAATTTCTAAGGCTTACAGACTAAATGGTTTCAGAAAATAATCTTTCTTGCGATTTAAAAGTAAAAGAAGGGGAAAATGATGAATAAGAAGAGAGACATGGTGACAGAGCAAGCCTTTGATACCATTATAATCCTCCTTTCTACACTTACTAGTTTTAATCGTTAGCAGTAACTCATTCATTTCTATAAATACTAAAGTGTGAGTAGGGAAAAAGTGGTTTCTGGAAACACTTACGCCAGCATAAAGCTAGTGTATTATAGGACTAAGCCTGCTTATTGCATAAATAATCGAGAGCTGGTATCTGTCCGGAAGAACTCAAAACGAATACACTGCTACTTGACCTTATATGTAGTCCCAAGTAGTATGCCCAGCCTCAGGGAAAGCATCCGAGCAAAATAAACCTTCTAAGAACCATTTTTGAAATTACTTTACACTTCTTTTTAGGGAGAGAATGCCTTCGGTGTGAAGGTTAAGAAAAATGATAAAATACCTCTTTTTCCTTAAAAGAATCTTAAAGAAGAATGCAGCCTGTACCTCTCTGATCACTTCTGTAGCGAGAGGCAGCAGTCGCGACTGCCCTTTATGCTGAGGCGCCAGGCTCGGAATCATGGCGAAAGACCGCCTCCCACAGTCGTTGCCATGGATACAAGCTGTGCTCTTGCTCGCATCTCGGATGACAGTTACTCCCGACAATGCAAGCGCCGTGCTCTTTACGAGGCATTTTGTATGTAATGTTTACTTCAATCCTCACAATCTTTACACCGAGGAAGGAGGGTTTTACTCTCCCTATATTCCCAGTGAGGGAGTCACACACCCAGTGAGCTTAATTCGTTTCCCGAGGTGCCCTGGCTTTAAGGAACGGAAGCGTGTGATGTGAACCCAGTACTGTCTTTCGCTGAAAGCTGTGGTCTTAGCCACTTCATGTACTTTACTCTGACTTAAAAGAAACTTTTACACTTGGTACTGTTCACACTATTCCGGCCAGAAAGCCGAGTCAAGATGACGTTATGCAGGGTTATGGAAAAAGCCATTGCATGTCCCCAGAGTCCACATGTCAAAAAAATTTTCCATACTAAATATTTTCCGTATTTCCCATCTTAAATATGAATTCTGAGAAGAGAACTTTTGCTAAGATGTCAAATGCATTCAGAAGGAACAGCAGTTGTACAAACTGCGTTTTTACACCCTAAAACACTAAGAAGGAATCGGGCAAAACCGTTTTATGCTCCCCTGCATGGGTCGCTTTTGATTAAATTTCACGGATTCAGTCAATTAAGCTTTTTTTTTAACAGGTATAATTTTGACAGAGTTAAGATTTATTCGTATAGGAAAATGTTCGTTTGTCAAAAAAGGAAAAGATTATTTTGCTTTCCAGAATTGGCCTGACAAAGTCATTGTTTGCATTTTTGTTTTTGGCATTAAAAATATAATACTTTCTAAGAGCGTTCCGTGTATTGGAATCTCTTCTGACTCCAGGATTTCATAGAATGAGAAAAGGATTGTCAGGGAAATCAGAAACTTAAATTAAAAGTTTAATTCCCTGAACAGTCGAAACAATTGTGGGTGAGGAAAAGAAAGAATATTTTCCTCAATAAAGGTTTCCTTAGAAAAAGGAAATACAATTTGTATCATTTGATCCCTAACCACTTTGTCTTTCGGAAGTTATGCATAAAAAGATTTTGTTATTTTCCTCTTAATTTCTAAGGCTTACAGACTAAATGGTTTCAGAAAATAATCTTTCTTGCGATTTAAAAGTAAAAGAAGGGGAAAATGATGAATAAGAAGAGAGACATGGTGACAGAGCAAGCCTTTGATACCATTATAATCCTCCTTTCTACACTTACTAGTTTTAATCGTTAGCAGTAACTCATTCATTTCTATAAATACTAAAGTGTGAGTAGGGAAAAAGTGGTTTCTGGAAACACTTACGCCAGCATAAAGCTAGTGTATTATAGGACTAAGCCTGCTTATTGCATAAATAATCGAGAGCTGGTATCTGTCCGGAAGAACTCAAAACGAATACACTGCTACTTGACCTTATATGTAGTCCCAAGTAGTATGCCCAGCCTCAGGGAAAGCATCCGAGCAAAATAAACCTTCTAAGAACCATTTTTGAAATTACTTTACACTTCTTTTTAGGGAGAGAATGCCTTCGGTGTGAAGGTTAAGAAAAATGATAAAATACCTCTTTTTCCTTAAAAGAATCTTAAAGAAGAATGCAGCCTGTACCTCTCTGATCACTTCTGTAGCGAGAGGCAGCAGTCGCGACTGCCCTTTATGCTGAGGCGCCAGGCTCGGAATCATGGCGAAAGACCGCCTCCCACAGTCGTTGCCATGGATACAAGCTGTGCTCTTGCTCGCATCTCGGATGACAGTTACTCCCGACAATGCAAGCGCCGTGCTCTTTACGAGGCATTTTGTATGTAATGTTTACTTCAACCCTCACAATCTTTACACCGAGGAAGGAGGGTTTTACTCTCCCTATATTCCCAGTGAGGGAGTCACACACCCAGTGAGCTTAATTCGTTTCCCGAGGTGTCCTGGCTTTAAGGAACGGAAGCGTGTGATGTGAACCCAGTACTGTCTTTCGCTGAAAGCTGTGGTCTTAGCCCCTTCATGTACTTTACTCTGACTTAAAAGAAACTTTTACACTTGGTACTGTTCACACTATTCCGGCCAGAAAGCCGAGTCAAGATGACGTTATGCAGGGTTATGGAAAAAGCCATTGCATGTCCCCAGAGTCCACATGTCAAAAAAATTTTCCATACTAAATATTTTCCGTATTTCCCATCTTAAATATGAATTCTGAGAAGAGAACTTTTGCTAAGATGTCAAATGCATTCAGAAGGAACAGCAGTTGTACAAACTGCGTTTTTACACCCTAAAACACTAAGAAGGAATCGGGCAAAACCGTTTTATGCTCCCCTGCATGGGTCGCTTTTGATTAAATTTCACGGATTCAGTCAATTAAGCTTTTTTTTTAACAGGTATAATTTTGACAGAGTTAAGATTTATTCGTATAGGAAAATGTTCGTTTGTCAAAAAAGGAAAAGATTATTTTGCTTTCCAGAATTGGCCTGACAAAGTCATTGTTTGCATTTTTGTTTTTGGCATTAAAAATATAATACTTTCTAAGAGCGTTCCGTGTATTGGAATCTCTTCTGACTCCAGGATTTCATAGAATGAGAAAAGGATTGTCAGGGAAATCAGAAACTTAAATTAAAAGTTTAATTCCCTGAACAGTCGAAACAATTGTGGGTGAGGAAAAGAAAGAATATTTTCCTCAATAAAGGTTTCCTTAGAAAAAGGAAATACAATTTGTATCATTTGATCCCTAACCACTTTGTCTTTCGGAAGTTATGCATAAAAAGATTTTGTTATTTTCCTCTTAATTTCTAAGGCTTACAGACTAAATGGTTTCAGAAAATAATCTTTCTTGCGATTTAAAAGTAAAAGAAGGGGAAAATGATGAATAAGAAGAGAGACATGGTGACAGAGCAAGCCTTTGATACCATTATAATCCTCCTTTCTACACTTACTAGTTTTAATCGTTAGCAGTAACTCATTCATTTCTATAAATACTAAAGTGTGAGTAGGGAAAAAGTGGTTTCTGGAAACACTTACGCCAGCATAAAGCTAGTGTATTATAGGACTAAGCCTGCTTATTGCATAAATAATCGAGAGCTGGTATCTGTCCGGAAGAACTCAAAACGAATACACTGCTACTTGACCTTATATGTAGTCCCAAGTAGTATGCCCAGCCTCAGGGAAAGCATCCGAGCAAAATAAACCTTCTAAGAACCATTTTTGAAATTACTTTACACTTCTTTTTAGGGAGAGAATGCCTTCGGTGTGAAGGTTAAGAAAAATGATAAAATACCTCTTTTTCCTTAAAAGAATCTTAAAGAAGAATGCAGCCTGTACCTCTCTGATCACTTCTGTAGCGAGAGGCAGCAGTCGCGACTGCCCTTTATGCTGAGGCGCCAGGCTCGGAATCATGGCGAAAGACCGCCTCCCACAGTCGTTGCCATGGATACAAGCTGTGCTCTTGCTCGCATCTCGGATGACAGTTACTCCCGACAATGCAAGCGCCGTGCTCTTTACGAGGCATTTTGTATGTAATGTTTACTTCAATCCTCACAATCTTTACACCGAGGAAGGAGGGTTTTACTCTCCCTATATTCCCAGTGAGGGAGTCACACACCCAGTGAGCTTAATTCGTTTCCCGAGGTGCCCTGGCTTTAAGGAACGGAAGCGTGTGATGTGAACCCAGTACTGTCTTTCGCTGAAAGCTGTGGTCTTAGCCACTTCATGTACTTTACTCTGACTTAAAAGAAACTTTTACACTTGGTACTGTTCACACTATTCCGGCCAGAAAGCCGAGTCAAGATGACGTTATGCAGGGTTATGGAAAAAGCCATTGCATGTCCCCAGAGTCCACATGTCAAAAAAATTTTCCATACTAAATATTTTCCGTATTTCCCATCTTAAATATGAATTCTGAGAAGAGAACTTTTGCTAAGATGTCAAATGCATTCAGAAGGAACAGCAGTTGTACAAACTGCGTTTTTACACCCTAAAACACTAAGAAGGAATCGGGCAAAACCGTTTTATGCTCCCCTGCATGGGTCGCTTTTGATTAAATTTCACGGATTCAGTCAATTAAGCTTTTTTTTTAACAGGTATAATTTTGACAGAGTTAAGATTTATTCGTATAGGAAAATGTTCGTTTGTCAAAAAAGGAAAAGATTATTTTGCTTTCCAGAATTGGCCTGACAAAGTCATTGTTTGCATTTTTGTTTTTGGCATTAAAAATATAATACTTTCTAAGAGCGTTCCGTGTATTGGAATCTCTTCTGACTCCAGGATTTCATAGAATGAGAAAAGGATTGTCAGGGAAATCAGAAACTTAAATTAAAAGTTTAATTCCCTGAACAGTCGAAACAATTGTGGGTGAGGAAAAGAAAGAATATTTTCCTCAATAAAGGTTTCCTTAGAAAAAGGAAATACAATTTGTATCATTTGATCCCTAACCACTTTGTCTTTCGGAAGTTATGCATAAAAAGATTTTGTTATTTTCCTCTTAATTTCTAAGGCTTACAGACTAAATGGTTTCAGAAAATAATCTTTCTTGCGATTTAAAAGTAAAAGAAGGGGAAAATGATGAATAAGAAGAGAGACATGGTGACAGAGCAAGCCTTTGATACCATTATAATCCTCCTTTCTACACTTACTAGTTTTAATCGTTAGCAGTAACTCATTCATTTCTATAAATACTAAAGTGTGAGTAGGGAAAAAGTGGTTTCTGGAAACACTTACGCCAGCATAAAGCTAGTGTATTATAGGACTAAGCCTGCTTATTGCATAAATAATCGAGAGCTGGTATCTGTCCGGAAGAACTCAAAACGAATACACTGCTACTTGACCTTATATGTAGTCCCAAGTAGTATGCCCAGCCTCAGGGAAAGCATCCGAGCAAAATAAACCTTCTAAGAACCATTTTTGAAATTACTTTACACTTCTTTTTAGGGAGAGAATGCCTTCGGTGTGAAGGTTAAGAAAAATGATAAAATACCTCTTTTTCCTTAAAAGAATCTTAAAGAAGAATGCAGCCTGTACCTCTCTGATCACTTCTGTAGCGAGAGGCAGCAGTCGCGACTGCCCTTTATGCTGAGGCGCCAGGCTCGGAATCATGGCGAAAGACCGCCTCCCACAGTCGTTGCCATGGATACAAGCTGTGCTCTTGCTCGCATCTCGGATGACAGTTACTCCCGACAATGCAAGCGCCGTGCTCTTTACGAGGCATTTTGTATGTAATGTTTACTTCAACCCTCACAATCTTTACACCGAGGAAGGAGGGTTTTACTCTCCCTATATTCCCAGTGAGGGAGTCACACACCCAGTGAGCTTAATTCGTTTCCCGAGGTGTCCTGGCTTTAAGGAACGGAAGCGTGTGATGTGAACCCAGTACTGTCTTTCGCTGAAAGCTGTGGTCTTAGCCCCTTCATGTACTTTACTCTGACTTAAAAGAAACTTTTACACTTGGTACTGTTCACACTATTCCGGCCAGAAAGCCGAGTCAAGATGACGTTATGCAGGGTTATGGAAAAAGCCATTGCATGTCCCCAGAGTCCACATGTCAAAAAAATTTTCCATACTAAATATTTTCCGTATTTCCCATCTTAAATATGAATTCTGAGAAGAGAACTTTTGCTAAGATGTCAAATGCATTCAGAAGGAACAGCAGTTGTACAAACTGCGTTTTTACACCCTAAAACACTAAGAAGGAATCGGGCAAAACCGTTTTATGCTCCCCTGCATGGGTCGCTTTTGATTAAATTTCACGGATTCAGTCAATTAAGCTTTTTTTTTAACAGGTATAATTTTGACAGAGTTAAGATTTATTCGTATAGGAAAATGTTCGTTTGTCAAAAAAGGAAAAGATTATTTTGCTTTCCAGAATTGGCCTGACAAAGTCATTGTTTGCATTTTTGTTTTTGGCATTAAAAATATAATACTTTCTAAGAGCGTTCCGTGTATTGGAATCTCTTCTGACTCCAGGATTTCATAGAATGAGAAAAGGATTGTCAGGGAAATCAGAAACTTAAATTAAAAGTTTAATTCCCTGAACAGTCGAAACAATTGTGGGTGAGGAAAAGAAAGAATATTTTCCTCAATAAAGGTTTCCTTAGAAAAAGGAAATACAATTTGTATCATTTGATCCCTAACCACTTTGTCTTTCGGAAGTTATGCATAAAAAGATTTTGTTATTTTCCTCTTAATTTCTAAGGCTTACAGACTAAATGGTTTCAGAAAATAATCTTTCTTGCGATTTAAAAGTAAAAGAAGGGGAAAATGATGAATAAGAAGAGAGACATGGTGACAGAGCAAGCCTTTGATACCATTATAATCCTCCTTTCTACACTTACTAGTTTTAATCGTTAGCAGTAACTCATTCATTTCTATAAATACTAAAGTGTGAGTAGGGAAAAAGTGGTTTCTGGAAACACTTACGCCAGCATAAAGCTAGTGTATTATAGGACTAAGCCTGCTTATTGCATAAATAATCGAGAGCTGGTATCTGTCCGGAAGAACTCAAAACGAATACACTGCTACTTGACCTTATATGTAGTCCCAAGTAGTATGCCCAGCCTCAGGGAAAGCATCCGAGCAAAATAAACCTTCTAAGAACCATTTTTGAAATTACTTTACACTTCTTTTTAGGGAGAGAATGCCTTCGGTGTGAAGGTTAAGAAAAATGATAAAATACCTCTTTTTCCTTAAAAGAATCTTAAAGAAGAATGCAGCCTGTACCTCTCTGATCACTTCTGTAGCGAGAGGCAGCAGTCGCGACTGCCCTTTATGCTGAGGCGCCAGGCTCGGAATCATGGCGAAAGACCGCCTCCCACAGTCGTTGCCATGGATACAAGCTGTGCTCTTGCTCGCATCTCGGATGACAGTTACTCCCGACAATGCAAGCGCCGTGCTCTTTACGAGGCATTTTGTATGTAATGTTTACTTCAATCCTCACAATCTTTACACCGAGGAAGGAGGGTTTTACTCTCCCTATATTCCCAGTGAGGGAGTCACACACCCAGTGAGCTTAATTCGTTTCCCGAGGTGCCCTGGCTTTAAGGAACGGAAGCGTGTGATGTGAACCCAGTACTGTCTTTCGCTGAAAGCTGTGGTCTTAGCCCCTTCATGTACTTTACTCTGACTTAAAAGAAACTTTTACACTTGGTACTGTTCACACTATTCCGGCCAGAAAGCCGAGTCAAGATGACGTTATGCAGGGTTATGGAAAAAGCCATTGCATGTCCCCAGAGTCCACATGTCAAAAAAATTTTCCATACTAAATATTTTCCGTATTTCCCATCTTAAATATGAATTCTGAGAAGAGAACTTTTGCTAAGATGTCAAATGCATTCAGAAGGAACAGCAGTTGTACAAACTGCGTTTTTACACCCTAAAACACTAAGAAGGAATCGGGCAAAACCGTTTTATGCTCCCCTGCATGGGTCGCTTTTGATTAAATTTCACGGATTCAGTCAATTAAGCTTTTTTTTTAACAGGTATAATTTTGACAGAGTTAAGATTTATTCGTATAGGAAAATGTTCGTTTGTCAAAAAAGGAAAAGATTATTTTGCTTTCCAGAATTGGCCTGACAAAGTCATTGTTTGCATTTTTGTTTTTGGCATTAAAAATATAATACTTTCTAAGAGCGTTCCGTGTATTGGAATCTCTTCTGACTCCAGGATTTCATAGAATGAGAAAAGGATTGTCAGGGAAATCAGAAACTTAAATTAAAAGTTTAATTCCCTGAACAGTCGAAACAATTGTGGGTGAGGAAAAGAAAGAATATTTTCCTCAATAAAGGTTTCCTTAGAAAAAGGAAATACAATTTGTATCATTTGATCCCTAACCACTTTGTCTTTCGGAAGTTATGCATAAAAAGATTTTGTTATTTTCCTCTTAATTTCTAAGGCTTACAGACTAAATGGTTTCAGAAAATAATCTTTCTTGCGATTTAAAAGTAAAAGAAGGGGAAAATGATGAATAAGAAGAGAGACATGGTGACAGAGCAAGCCTTTGATACCATTATAATCCTCCTTTCTACACTTACTAGTTTTAATCGTTAGCAGTAACTCATTCATTTCTATAAATACTAAAGTGTGAGTAGGGAAAAAGTGGTTTCTGGAAACACTTACGCCAGCATAAAGCTAGTGTATTATAGGACTAAGCCTGCTTATTGCATAAATAATCGAGAGCTGGTATCTGTCCGGAAGAACTCAAAACGAATACACTGCTACTTGACCTTATATGTAGTCCCAAGTAGTATGCCCAGCCTCAGGGAAAGCATCCGAGCAAAATAAACCTTCTAAGAACCATTTTTGAAATTACTTTACACTTCTTTTTAGGGAGAGAATGCCTTCGGTGTGAAGGTTAAGAAAAATGATAAAATACCTCTTTTTCCTTAAAAGAATCTTAAAGAAGAATGCAGCCTGTACCTCTCTGATCACTTCTGTAGCGAGAGGCAGCAGTCGCGACTGCCCTTTATGCTGAGGCGCCAGGCTCGGAATCATGGCGAAAGACCGCCTCCCACAGTCGTTGCCATGGATACAAGCTGTGCTCTTGCTCGCATCTCGGATGACAGTTACTCCCGACAATGCAAGCGCCGTGCTCTTTACGAGGCATTTTGTATGTAATGTTTACTTCAATCCTCACAATCTTTACACCGAGGAAGGAGGGTTTTACTCTCCCTATATTCCCAGTGAGGGAGTCACACACCCAGTGAGCTTAATTCGTTTCCCGAGGTGCCCTGGCTTTAAGGAACGGAAGCGTGTGATGTGAACCCAGTACTGTCTTTCGCTGAAAGCTGTGGTCTTAGCCACTTCATGTACTTTACTCTGACTTAAAAGAAACTTTTACACTTGGTACTGTTCACACTATTCCGGCCAGAAAGCCGAGTCAAGATGACGTTATGCAGGGTTATGGAAAAAGCCATTGCATGTCCCCAGAGTCCACATGTCAAAAAAATTTTCCATACTAAATATTTTCCGTATTTCCCATCTTAAATATGAATTCTGAGAAGAGAACTTTTGCTAAGATGTCAAATGCATTCAGAAGGAACAGCAGTTGTACAAACTGCGTTTTTACACCCTAAAACACTAAGAAGGAATCGGGCAAAACCGTTTTATGCTCCCCTGCATGGGTCGCTTTTGATTAAATTTCACGGATTCAGTCAATTAAGCTTTTTTTTTAACAGGTATAATTTTGACAGAGTTAAGATTTATTCGTATAGGAAAATGTTCGTTTGTCAAAAAAGGAAAAGATTATTTTGCTTTCCAGAATTGGCCTGACAAAGTCATTGTTTGCATTTTTGTTTTTGGCATTAAAAATATAATACTTTCTAAGAGCGTTCCGTGTATTGGAATCTCTTCTGACTCCAGGATTTCATAGAATGAGAAAAGGATTGTCAGGGAAATCAGAAACTTAAATTAAAAGTTTAATTCCCTGAACAGTCGAAACAATTGTGGGTGAGGAAAAGAAAGAATATTTTCCTCAATAAAGGTTTCCTTAGAAAAAGGAAATACAATTTGTATCATTTGATCCCTAACCACTTTGTCTTTCGGAAGTTATGCATAAAAAGATTTTGTTATTTTCCTCTTAATTTCTAAGGCTTACAGACTAAATGGTTTCAGAAAATAATCTTTCTTGCGATTTAAAAGTAAAAGAAGGGGAAAATGATGAATAAGAAGAGAGACATGGTGACAGAGCAAGCCTTTGATACCATTATAATCCTCCTTTCTACACTTACTAGTTTTAATCGTTAGCAGTAACTCATTCATTTCTATAAATACTAAAGTGTGAGTAGGGAAAAAGTGGTTTCTGGAAACACTTACGCCAGCATAAAGCTAGTGTATTATAGGACTAAGCCTGCTTATTGCATAAATAATCGAGAGCTGGTATCTGTCCGGAAGAACTCAAAACGAATACACTGCTACTTGACCTTATATGTAGTCCCAAGTAGTATGCCCAGCCTCAGGGAAAGCATCCGAGCAAAATAAACCTTCTAAGAACCATTTTTGAAATTACTTTACACTTCTTTTTAGGGAGAGAATGCCTTCGGTGTGAAGGTTAAGAAAAATGATAAAATACCTCTTTTTCCTTAAAAGAATCTTAAAGAAGAATGCAGCCTGTACCTCTCTGATCACTTCTGTAGCGAGAGGCAGCAGTCGCGACTGCCCTTTATGCTGAGGCGCCAGGCTCGGAATCATGGCGAAAGACCGCCTCCCACAGTCGTTGCCATGGATACAAGCTGTGCTCTTGCTCGCATCTCGGATGACAGTTACTCCCGACAATGCAAGCGCCGTGCTCTTTACGAGGCATTTTGTATGTAATGTTTACTTCAACCCTCACAATCTTTACACCGAGGAAGGAGGGTTTTACTCTCCCTATATTCCCAGTGAGGGAGTCACACACCCAGTGAGCTTAATTCGTTTCCCGAGGTGTCCTGGCTTTAAGGAACGGAAGCGTGTGATGTGAACCCAGTACTGTCTTTCGCTGAAAGCTGTGGTCTTAGCCCCTTCATGTACTTTACTCTGACTTAAAAGAAACTTTTACACTTGGTACTGTTCACACTATTCCGGCCAGAAAGCCGAGTCAAGATGACGTTATGCAGGGTTATGGAAAAAGCCATTGCATGTCCCCAGAGTCCACATGTCAAAAAAATTTTCCATACTAAATATTTTCCGTATTTCCCATCTTAAATATGAATTCTGAGAAGAGAACTTTTGCTAAGATGTCAAATGCATTCAGAAGGAACAGCAGTTGTACAAACTGCGTTTTTACACCCTAAAACACTAAGAAGGAATCGGGCAAAACCGTTTTATGCTCCCCTGCATGGGTCGCTTTTGATTAAATTTCACGGATTCAGTCAATTAAGCTTTTTTTTTAACAGGTATAATTTTGACAGAGTTAAGATTTATTCGTATAGGAAAATGTTCGTTTGTCAAAAAAGGAAAAGATTATTTTGCTTTCCAGAATTGGCCTGACAAAGTCATTGTTTGCATTTTTGTTTTTGGCATTAAAAATATAATACTTTCTAAGAGCGTTCCGTGTATTGGAATCTCTTCTGACTCCAGGATTTCATAGAATGAGAAAAGGATTGTCAGGGAAATCAGAAACTTAAATTAAAAGTTTAATTCCCTGAACAGTCGAAACAATTGTGGGTGAGGAAAAGAAAGAATATTTTCCTCAATAAAGGTTTCCTTAGAAAAAGGAAATACAATTTGTATCATTTGATCCCTAACCACTTTGTCTTTCGGAAGTTATGCATAAAAAGATTTTGTTATTTTCCTCTTAATTTCTAAGGCTTACAGACTAAATGGTTTCAGAAAATAATCTTTCTTGCGATTTAAAAGTAAAAGAAGGGGAAAATGATGAATAAGAAGAGAGACATGGTGACAGAGCAAGCCTTTGATACCATTATAATCCTCCTTTCTACACTTACTAGTTTTAATCGTTAGCAGTAACTCATTCATTTCTATAAATACTAAAGTGTGAGTAGGGAAAAAGTGGTTTCTGGAAACACTTACGCCAGCATAAAGCTAGTGTATTATAGGACTAAGCCTGCTTATTGCATAAATAATCGAGAGCTGGTATCTGTCCGGAAGAACTCAAAACGAATACACTGCTACTTGACCTTATATGTAGTCCCAAGTAGTATGCCCAGCCTCAGGGAAAGCATCCGAGCAAAATAAACCTTCTAAGAACCATTTTTGAAATTACTTTACACTTCTTTTTAGGGAGAGAATGCCTTCGGTGTGAAGGTTAAGAAAAATGATAAAATACCTCTTTTTCCTTAAAAGAATCTTAAAGAAGAATGCAGCCTGTACCTCTCTGATCACTTCTGTAGCGAGAGGCAGCAGTCGCGACTGCCCTTTATGCTGAGGCGCCAGGCTCGGAATCATGGCGAAAGACCGCCTCCCACAGTCGTTGCCATGGATACAAGCTGTGCTCTTGCTCGCATCTCGGATGACAGTTACTCCCGACAATGCAAGCGCCGTGCTCTTTACGAGGCATTTTGTATGTAATGTTTACTTCAATCCTCACAATCTTTACACCGAGGAAGGAGGGTTTTACTCTCCCTATATTCCCAGTGAGGGAGTCACACACCCAGTGAGCTTAATTCGTTTCCCGAGGTGTCCTGGCTTTAAGGAACGGAAGCGTGTGATGTGAACCCAGTACTGTCTTTCGCTGAAAGCTGTGGTCTTAGCCCCTTCATGTACTTTACTCTGACTTAAAAGAAACTTTTACACTTGGTACTGTTCACACTATTCCGGCCAGAAAGCCGAGTCAAGATGACGTTATGCAGGGTTATGGAAAAAGCCATTGCATGTCCCCAGAGTCCACATGTCAAAAAAATTTTCCATACTAAATATTTTCCGTATTTCCCATCTTAAATATGAATTCTGAGAAGAGAACTTTTGCTAAGATGTCAAATGCATTCAGAAGGAACAGCAGTTGTACAAACTGCGTTTTTACACCCTAAAACACTAAGAAGGAATCGGGCAAAACCGTTTTATGCTCCCCTGCATGGGTCGCTTTTGATTAAATTTCACGGATTCAGTCAATTAAGCTTTTTTTTTAACAGGTATAATTTTGACAGAGTTAAGATTTATTCGTATAGGAAAATGTTCGTTTGTCAAAAAAGGAAAAGATTATTTTGCTTTCCAGAATTGGCCTGACAAAGTCATTGTTTGCATTTTTGTTTTTGGCATTAAAAATATAATACTTTCTAAGAGCGTTCCGTGTATTGGAATCTCTTCTGACTCCAGGATTTCATAGAATGAGAAAAGGATTGTCAGGGAAATCAGAAACTTAAATTAAAAGTTTAATTCCCTGAACAGTCGAAACAATTGTGGGTGAGGAAAAGAAAGAATATTTTCCTCAATAAAGGTTTCCTTAGAAAAAGGAAATACAATTTGTATCATTTGATCCCTAACCACTTTGTCTTTCGGAAGTTATGCATAAAAAGATTTTGTTATTTTCCTCTTAATTTCTAAGGCTTACAGACTAAATGGTTTCAGAAAATAATCTTTCTTGCGATTTAAAAGTAAAAGAAGGGGAAAATGATGAATAAGAAGAGAGACATGGTGACAGAGCAAGCCTTTGATACCATTATAATCCTCCTTTCTACACTTACTAGTTTTAATCGTTAGCAGTAACTCATTCATTTCTATAAATACTAAAGTGTGAGTAGGGAAAAAGTGGTTTCTGGAAACACTTACGCCAGCATAAAGCTAGTGTATTATAGGACTAAGCCTGCTTATTGCATAAATAATCGAGAGCTGGTATCTGTCCGGAAGAACTCAAAACGAATACACTGCTACTTGACCTTATATGTAGTCCCAAGTAGTATGCCCAGCCTCAGGGAAAGCATCCGAGCAAAATAAACCTTCTAAGAACCATTTTTGAAATTACTTTACACTTCTTTTTAGGGAGAGAATGCCTTCGGTGTGAAGGTTAAGAAAAATGATAAAATACCTCTTTTTCCTTAAAAGAATCTTAAAGAAGAATGCAGCCTGTACCTCTCTGATCACTTCTGTAGCGAGAGGCAGCAGTCGCGACTGCCCTTTATGCTGAGGCGCCAGGCTCGGAATCATGGCGAAAGACCGCCTCCCACAGTCGTTGCCATGGATACAAGCTGTGCTCTTGCTCGCATCTCGGATGACAGTTACTCCCGACAATGCAAGCGCCGTGCTCTTTACGAGGCATTTTGTATGTAATGTTTACTTCAATCCTCACAATCTTTACACCGAGGAAGGAGGGTTTTACTCTCCCTATATTCCCAGTGAGGGAGTCACACACCCAGTGAGCTTAATTCGTTTCCCGAGGTGCCCTGGCTTTAAGGAACGGAAGCGTGTGATGTGAACCCAGTACTGTCTTTCGCTGAAAGCTGTGGTCTTAGCCCCTTCATGTACTTTACTCTGACTTAAAAGAAACTTTTACACTTGGTACTGTTCACACTATTCCGGCCAGAAAGCCGAGTCAAGATGACGTTATGCAGGGTTATGGAAAAAGCCATTGCATGTCCCCAGAGTCCACATGTCAAAAAAATTTTCCATACTAAATATTTTCCGTATTTCCCATCTTAAATATGAATTCTGAGAAGAGAACTTTTGCTAAGATGTCAAATGCATTCAGAAGGAACAGCAGTTGTACAAACTGCGTTTTTACACCCTAAAACACTAAGAAGGAATCGGGCAAAACCGTTTTATGCTCCCCTGCATGGGTCGCTTTTGATTAAATTTCACGGATTCAGTCAATTAAGCTTTTTTTTTAACAGGTATAATTTTGACAGAGTTAAGATTTATTCGTATAGGAAAATGTTCGTTTGTCAAAAAAGGAAAAGATTATTTTGCTTTCCAGAATTGGCCTGACAAAGTCATTGTTTGCATTTTTGTTTTTGGCATTAAAAATATAATACTTTCTAAGAGCGTTCCGTGTATTGGAATCTCTTCTGACTCCAGGATTTCATAGAATGAGAAAAGGATTGTCAGGGAAATCAGAAACTTAAATTAAAAGTTTAATTCCCTGAACAGTCGAAACAATTGTGGGTGAGGAAAAGAAAGAATATTTTCCTCAATAAAGGTTTCCTTAGAAAAAGGAAATACAATTTGTATCATTTGATCCCTAACCACTTTGTCTTTCGGAAGTTATGCATAAAAAGATTTTGTTATTTTCCTCTTAATTTCTAAGGCTTACAGACTAAATGGTTTCAGAAAATAATCTTTCTTGCGATTTAAAAGTAAAAGAAGGGGAAAATGATGAATAAGAAGAGAGACATGGTGACAGAGCAAGCCTTTGATACCATTATAATCCTCCTTTCTACACTTACTAGTTTTAATCGTTAGCAGTAACTCATTCATTTCTATAAATACTAAAGTGTGAGTAGGGAAAAAGTGGTTTCTGGAAACACTTACGCCAGCATAAAGCTAGTGTATTATAGGACTAAGCCTGCTTATTGCATAAATAATCGAGAGCTGGTATCTGTCCGGAAGAACTCAAAACGAATACACTGCTACTTGACCTTATATGTAGTCCCAAGTAGTATGCCCAGCCTCAGGGAAAGCATCCGAGCAAAATAAACCTTCTAAGAACCATTTTTGAAATTACTTTACACTTCTTTTTAGGGAGAGAATGCCTTCGGTGTGAAGGTTAAGAAAAATGATAAAATACCTCTTTTTCCTTAAAAGAATCTTAAAGAAGAATGCAGCCTGTACCTCTCTGATCACTTCTGTAGCGAGAGGCAGCAGTCGCGACTGCCCTTTATGCTGAGGCGCCAGGCTCGGAATCATGGCGAAAGACCGCCTCCCACAGTCGTTGCCATGGATACAAGCTGTGCTCTTGCTCGCATCTCGGATGACAGTTACTCCCGACAATGCAAGCGCCGTGCTCTTTACGAGGCATTTTGTATGTAATGTTTACTTCAATCCTCACAATCTTTACACCGAGGAAGGAGGGTTTTACTCTCCCTATATTCCCAGTGAGGGAGTCACACACCCAGTGAGCTTAATTCGTTTCCCGAGGTGCCCTGGCTTTAAGGAACGGAAGCGTGTGATGTGAACCCAGTACTGTCTTTCGCTGAAAGCTGTGGTCTTAGCCCCTTCATGTACTTTACTCTGACTTAAAAGAAACTTTTACACTTGGTACTGTTCACACTATTCCGGCCAGAAAGCCGAGTCAAGATGACGTTATGCAGGGTTATGGAAAAAGCCATTGCATGTCCCCAGAGTCCACATGTCAAAAAAATTTTCCATACTAAATATTTTCCGTATTTCCCATCTTAAATATGAATTCTGAGAAGAGAACTTTTGCTAAGATGTCAAATGCATTCAGAAGGAACAGCAGTTGTACAAACTGCGTTTTTACACCCTAAAACACTAAGAAGGAATCGGGCAAAACCGTTTTATGCTCCCCTGCATGGGTCGCTTTTGATTAAATTTCACGGATTCAGTCAATTAAGCTTTTTTTTTAACAGGTATAATTTTGACAGAGTTAAGATTTATTCGTATAGGAAAATGTTCGTTTGTCAAAAAAGGAAAAGATTATTTTGCTTTCCAGAATTGGCCTGACAAAGTCATTGTTTGCATTTTTGTTTTTGGCATTAAAAATATAATACTTTCTAAGAACGTTCCGTGTATTGGAATCTCTTCTGACTCCAGGATTTCATAGAATGAGAAAAGGATTGTCAGGGAAATCAGAAACTTAAATTAAAAGTTTAATTCCCTGAACAGTCGAAACAATTGTGGGTGAGGAAAAGAAAGAATATTTTCCTCAATAAAGGTTTCCTTAGAAAAAGGAAATACAATTTGTATCATTTGATCCCTAACCACTTTGTCTTTCGGAAGTTATGCATAAAAAGATTTTGTTATTTTCCTCTTAATTTCTAAGGCTTACAGACTAAATGGTTTCAGAAAATAATCTTTCTTGCGATTTAAAAGTAAAAGAAGGGGAAAATGATGAATAAGAAGAGAGACATGGTGACAGAGCAAGCCTTTGATACCATTATAATCCTCCTTTCTACACTTACTAGTTTTAATCGTTAGCAGTAACTCATTCATTTCTATAAATACTAAAGTGTGAGTAGGGAAAAAGTGGTTTCTGGAAACACTTACGCCAGCATAAAGCTAGTGTATTATAGGACTAAGCCTGCTTATTGCATAAATAATCGAGAGCTGGTATCTGTCCGGAAGAACTCAAAACGAATACACTGCTACTTGACCTTATATGTAGTCCCAAGTAGTATGCCCAGCCTCAGGGAAAGCATCCGAGCAAAATAAACCTTCTAAGAACCATTTTTGAAATTACTTTACACTTCTTTTTAGGGAGAGAATGCCTTCGGTGTGAAGGTTAAGAAAAATGATAAAATACCTCTTTTTCCTTAAAAGAATCTTAAAGAAGAATGCAGCCTGTACCTCTCTGATCACTTCTGTAGCGAGAGGCAGCAGTCGCGACTGCCCTTTATGCTGAGGCGCCAGGCTCGGAATCATGGCGAAAGACCGCCTCCCACAGTCGTTGCCATGGATACAAGCTGTGCTCTTGCTCGCATCTCGGATGACAGTTACTCCCGACAATGCAAGCGCCGTGCTCTTTACGAGGCATTTTGTATGTAATGTTTACTTCAATCCTCACAATCTTTACACCGAGGAAGGAGGGTTTTACTCTCCCTATATTCCCAGTGAGGGAGTCACACACCCAGTGAGCTTAATTCGTTTCCCGAGGTGCCCTGGCTTTAAGGAACGGAAGCGTGTGATGTGAACCCAGTACTGTCTTTCGCTGAAAGCTGTGGTCTTAGCCACTTCATGTACTTTACTCTGACTTAAAAGAAACTTTTACACTTGGTACTGTTCACACTATTCCGGCCAGAAAGCCGAGTCAAGATGACGTTATGCAGGGTTATGGAAAAAGCCATTGCATGTCCCCAGAGTCCACATGTCAAAAAAATTTTCCATACTAAATATTTTCCGTATTTCCCATCTTAAATATGAATTCTGAGAAGAGAACTTTTGCTAAGATGTCAAATGCATTCAGAAGGAACAGCAGTTGTACAAACTGCGTTTTTACACCCTAAAACACTAAGAAGGAATCGGGCAAAACCGTTTTATGCTCCCCTGCATGGGTCGCTTTTGATTAAATTTCACGGATTCAGTCAATTAAGCTTTTTTTTTAACAGGTATAATTTTGACAGAGTTAAGATTTATTCGTATAGGAAAATGTTCGTTTGTCAAAAAAGGAAAAGATTATTTTGCTTTCCAGAATTGGCCTGACAAAGTCATTGTTTGCATTTTTGTTTTTGGCATTAAAAATATAATACTTTCTAAGAGCGTTCCGTGTATTGGAATCTCTTCTGACTCCAGGATTTCATAGAATGAGAAAAGGATTGTCAGGGAAATCAGAAACTTAAATTAAAAGTTTAATTCCCTGAACAGTCGAAACAATTGTGGGTGAGGAAAAGAAAGAATATTTTCCTCAATAAAGGTTTCCTTAGAAAAAGGAAATACAATTTGTATCATTTGATCCCTAACCACTTTGTCTTTCGGAAGTTATGCATAAAAAGATTTTGTTATTTTCCTCTTAATTTCTAAGGCTTACAGACTAAATGGTTTCAGAAAATAATCTTTCTTGCGATTTAAAAGTAAAAGAAGGGGAAAATGATGAATAAGAAGAGAGACATGGTGACAGAGCAAGCCTTTGATACCATTATAATCCTCCTTTCTACACTTACTAGTTTTAATCGTTAGCAGTAACTCATTCATTTCTATAAATACTAAAGTGTGAGTAGGGAAAAAGTGGTTTCTGGAAACACTTACGCCAGCATAAAGCTAGTGTATTATAGGACTAAGCCTGCTTATTGCATAAATAATCGAGAGCTGGTATCTGTCCGGAAGAACTCAAAACGAATACACTGCTACTTGACCTTATATGTAGTCCCAAGTAGTATGCCCAGCCTCAGGGAAAGCATCCGAGCAAAATAAACCTTCTAAGAACCATTTTTGAAATTACTTTACACTTCTTTTTAGGGAGAGAATGCCTTCGGTGTGAAGGTTAAGAAAAATGATAAAATACCTCTTTTTCCTTAAAAGAATCTTAAAGAAGAATGCAGCCTGTACCTCTCTGATCACTTCTGTAGCGAGAGGCAGCAGTCGCGACTGCCCTTTATGCTGAGGCGCCAGGCTCGGAATCATGGCGAAAGACCGCCTCCCACAGTCGTTGCCATGGATACAAGCTGTGCTCTTGCTCGCATCTCGGATGACAGTTACTCCCGACAATGCAAGCGCCGTGCTCTTTACGAGGCATTTTGTATGTAATGTTTACTTCAATCCTCACAATCTTTACACCGAGGAAGGAGGGTTTTACTCTCCCTATATTCCCAGTGAGGGAGTCACACACCCAGTGAGCTTAATTCGTTTCCCGAGGTGCCCTGGCTTTAAGGAACGGAAGCGTGTGATGTGAACCCAGTACTGTCTTTCGCTGAAAGCTGTGGTCTTAGCCCCTTCATGTACTTTACTCTGACTTAAAAGAAACTTTTACACTTGGTACTGTTCACACTATTCCGGCCAGAAAGCCGAGTCAAGATGACGTTATGCAGGGTTATGGAAAAAGCCATTGCATGTCCCCAGAGTCCACATGTCAAAAAAATTTTCCATACTAAATATTTTCCGTATTTCCCATCTTAAATATGAATTCTGAGAAGAGAACTTTTGCTAAGATGTCAAATGCATTCAGAAGGAACAGCAGTTGTACAAACTGCGTTTTTACACCCTAAAACACTAAGAAGGAATCGGGCAAAACCGTTTTATGCTCCCCTGCATGGGTCGCTTTTGATTAAATTTCACGGATTCAGTCAATTAAGCTTTTTTTTTAACAGGTATAATTTTGACAGAGTTAAGATTTATTCGTATAGGAAAATGTTCGTTTGTCAAAAAAGGAAAAGATTATTTTGCTTTCCAGAATTGGCCTGACAAAGTCATTGTTTGCATTTTTGTTTTTGGCATTAAAAATATAATACTTTCTAAGAGCGTTCCGTGTATTGGAATCTCTTCTGACTCCAGGATTTCATAGAATGAGAAAAGGATTGTCAGGGAAATCAGAAACTTAAATTAAAAGTTTAATTCCCTGAACAGTCGAAACAATTGTGGGTGAGGAAAAGAAAGAATATTTTCCTCAATAAAGGTTTCCTTAGAAAAAGGAAATACAATTTGTATCATTTGATCCCTAACCACTTTGTCTTTCGGAAGTTATGCATAAAAAGATTTTGTTATTTTCCTCTTAATTTCTAAGGCTTACAGACTAAATGGTTTCAGAAAATAATCTTTCTTGCGATTTAAAAGTAAAAGAAGGGGAAAATGATGAATAAGAAGAGAGACATGGTGACAGAGCAAGCCTTTGATACCATTATAATCCTCCTTTCTACACTTACTAGTTTTAATCGTTAGCAGTAACTCATTCATTTCTATAAATACTAAAGTGTGAGTAGGGAAAAAGTGGTTTCTGGAAACACTTACGCCAGCATAAAGCTAGTGTATTATAGGACTAAGCCTGCTTATTGCATAAATAATCGAGAGCTGGTATCTGTCCGGAAGAACTCAAAACGAATACACTGCTACTTGACCTTATATGTAGTCCCAAGTAGTATGCCCAGCCTCAGGGAAAGCATCCGAGCAAAATAAACCTTCTAAGAACCATTTTTGAAATTACTTTACACTTCTTTTTAGGGAGAGAATGCCTTCGGTGTGAAGGTTAAGAAAAATGATAAAATACCTCTTTTTCCTTAAAAGAATCTTAAAGAAGAATGCAGCCTGTACCTCTCTGATCACTTCTGTAGCGAGAGGCAGCAGTCGCGACTGCCCTTTATGCTGAGGCGCCAGGCTCGGAATCATGGCGAAAGACCGCCTCCCACAGTCGTTGCCATGGATACAAGCTGTGCTCTTGCTCGCATCTCGGATGACAGTTACTCCCGACAATGCAAGCGCCGTGCTCTTTACGAGGCATTTTGTATGTAATGTTTACTTCAATCCTCACAATCTTTACACCGAGGAAGGAGGGTTTTACTCTCCCTATATTCCCAGTGAGGGAGTCACACACCCAGTGAGCTTAATTCGTTTCCCGAGGTGCCCTGGCTTTAAGGAACGGAAGCGTGTGATGTGAACCCAGTACTGTCTTTCGCTGAAAGCTGTGGTCTTAGCCACTTCATGTACTTTACTCTGACTTAAAAGAAACTTTTACACTTGGTACTGTTCACACTATTCCGGCCAGAAAGCCGAGTCAAGATGACGTTATGCAGGGTTATGGAAAAAGCCATTGCATGTCCCCAGAGTCCACATGTCAAAAAAATTTTCCATACTAAATATTTTCCGTATTTCCCATCTTAAATATGAATTCTGAGAAGAGAACTTTTGCTAAGATGTCAAATGCATTCAGAAGGAACAGCAGTTGTACAAACTGCGTTTTTACACCCTAAAACACTAAGAAGGAATCGGGCAAAACCGTTTTATGCTCCCCTGCATGGGTCGCTTTTGATTAAATTTCACGGATTCAGTCAATTAAGCTTTTTTTTTAACAGGTATAATTTTGACAGAGTTAAGATTTATTCGTATAGGAAAATGTTCGTTTGTCAAAAAAGGAAAAGATTATTTTGCTTTCCAGAATTGGCCTGACAAAGTCATTGTTTGCATTTTTGTTTTTGGCATTAAAAATATAATACTTTCTAAGAGCGTTCCGTGTATTGGAATCTCTTCTGACTCCAGGATTTCATAGAATGAGAAAAGGATTGTCAGGGAAATCGGAAACTTAAATTAAAAGTTTAATTCCCTGAACAGTCGAAACAATTGTGGGTGAGGAAAAGAAAGAATATTTTCCTCAATAAAGGTTTCCTTAGAAAAAGGAAATACAATTTGTATCATTTGATCCCTAACCACTTTGTCTTTCGGAAGTTATGCATAAAAAGATTTTGTTATTTTCCTCTTAATTTCTAAGGCTTACAGACTAAATGGTTTCAGAAAATAATCTTTCTTGCGATTTAAAAGTAAAAGAAGGGGAAAATGATGAATAAGAAGAGAGACATGGTGACAGAGCAAGCCTTTGATACCATTATAATCCTCCTTTCTACACTTACTAGTTTTAATCGTTAGCAGTAACTCATTCATTTCTATAAATACTAAAGTGTGAGTAGGGAAAAAGTGGTTTCTGGAAACACTTACGCCAGCATAAAGCTAGTGTATTATAGGACTAAGCCTGCTTATTGCATAAATAATCGAGAGCTGGTATCTGTCCGGAAGAACTCAAAACGAATACACTGCTACTTGACCTTATATGTAGTCCCAAGTAGTATGCCCAGCCTCAGGGAAAGCATCCGAGCAAAATAAACCTTCTAAGAACCATTTTTGAAATTACTTTACACTTCTTTTTAGGGAGAGAATGCCTTCGGTGTGAAGGTTAAGAAAAATGATAAAATACCTCTTTTTCCTTAAAAGAATCTTAAAGAAGAATGCAGCCTGTACCTCTCTGATCACTTCTGTAGCGAGAGGCAGCAGTCGCGACTGCCCTTTATGCTGAGGCGCCAGGCTCGGAATCATGGCGAAAGACCGCCTCCCACAGTCGTTGCCATGGATACAAGCTGTGCTCTTGCTCGCATCTCGGATGACAGTTACTCCCGACAATGCAAGCGCCGTGCTCTTTACGAGGCATTTTGTATGTAATGTTTACTTCAATCCTCACAATCTTTACACCGAGGAAGGAGGGTTTTACTCTCCCTATATTCCCAGTGAGGGAGTCACACACCCAGTGAGCTTAATTCGTTTCCCGAGGTGTCCTGGCTTTAAGGAACGGAAGCGTGTGATGTGAACCCAGTACTGTCTTTCGCTGAAACTGTGGTCTTAGCCTCTTCATGTACTTTAGTTTGACTTAAAAGAAACTTTTACACTTGGTACTGTTCACACTATTCCGGCCAGAAAGCCGAGTCAAGATGACGTTATGCAGGGTTATGGAAAAAGCCATTGCATGTCCCCAGAGTCCACATGTCAAAAAAATTTTCCATACTAAATATTTTCCGTATTTCCCATCTTAAATATGAATTCTGAGAAGAGAACTTTTGCTAAGATGTCAAATGCATTCAGAAGGAACAGCAGTTGTACAAACTGCGTTTTTACACCCTAAAACACTAAGAAGGAATCGGGCAAAACCGTTTTATGCTCCCCTGCATGGGTCGCTTTTGATTAAATTTCACGGATTCAGTCAATTAAGCTTTTTTTTTAACAGGTATAATTTTGACAGAGTTAAGATTTATTCGTATAGGAAAATGTTCGTTTGTCAAAAAAGGAAAAGATTATTTTGCTTTCCAGAATTGGCCTGACAAAGTCATTGTTTGCATTTTTGTTTTTGGCATTAAAAATATAATACTTTCTAAGAGCGTTCCGTGTATTGGAATCTCTTCTGACTCCAGGATTTCATAGAATGAGAAAAGGATTGTCAGGGAAATCGGAAACTTAAATTAAAAGTTTAATTCCCTGAACAGTCGAAACAATTGTGGGTGAGGAAAAGAAAGAATATTTTCCTCAATAAAGGTTTCCTTAGAAAAAGGAAATACAATTTGTATCATTTGATCCCTAACCACTTTGTCTTTCGGAAGTTATGCATAAAAAGATTTTGTTATTTTCCTCTTAATTTCTAAGGCTTACAGACTAAATGGTTTCAGAAAATAATCTTTCTTGCGATTTAAAAGTAAAAGAAGGGGAAAATGATGAATAAGAAGAGAGACATGGTGACAGAGCAAGCCTTTGATACCATTATAATCCTCCTTTCTACACTTACTAGTTTTAATCGTTAGCAGTAACTCATTCATTTCTATAAATACTAAAGTGTGAGTAGGGAAAAAGTGGTTTCTGGAAACACTTACGCCAGCATAAAGCTAGTGTATTATAGGACTAAGCCTGCTTATTGCATAAATAATCGAGAGCTGGTATCTGTCCGGAAGAACTCAAAACGAATACACTGCTACTTGACCTTATATGTAGTCCCAAGTAGTATGCCCAGCCTCAGGGAAAGCATCCGAGCAAAATAAACCTTCTAAGAACCATTTTTGAAATTACTTTACACTTCTTTTTAGGGAGAGAATGCCTTCGGTGTGAAGGTTAAGAAAAATGATAAAATACCTCTTTTTCCTTAAAAGAATCTTAAAGAAGAATGCAGCCTGTACCTCTCTGATCACTTCTGTAGCGAGAGGCAGCAGTCGCGACTGCCCTTTATGCTGAGGCGCCAGGCTCGGAATCATGGCGAAAGACCGCCTCCCACAGTCGTTGCCATGGATACAAGCTGTGCTCTTGCTCGCATCTCGGATGACAGTTACTCCCGACAATGCAAGCGCCGTGCTCTTTACGAGGCATTTTGTATGTAATGTTTACTTCAATCCTCACAATCTTTACACCGAGGAAGGAGGGTTTTACTCTCCCTATATTCCCAGTGAGGGAGTCACACACCCAGTGAGCTTAATTCGTTTCCCGAGGTGCCCTGGCTTTAAGGAACGGAAGCGTGTGATGTGAACCCAGTACTGTCTTTCGCTGAAAGCTGTGGTCTTAGCCACTTCATGTACTTTACTCTGACTTAAAAGAAACTTTTACACTTGGTACTGTTCACACTATTCCGGCCAGAAAGCCGAGTCAAGATGACGTTATGCAGGGTTATGGAAAAAGCCATTGCATGTCCCCAGAGTCCACATGTCAAAAAAATTTTCCATACTAAATATTTTCCGTATTTCCCATCTTAAATATGAATTCTGAGAAGAGAACTTTTGCTAAGATGTCAAATGCATTCAGAAGGAACAGCAGTTGTACAAACTGCGTTTTTACACCCTAAAACACTAAGAAGGAATCGGGCAAAACCGTTTTATGCTCCCCTGCATGGGTCGCTTTTGATTAAATTTCACGGATTCAGTCAATTAAGCTTTTTTTTTAACAGGTATAATTTTGACAGAGTTAAGATTTATTCGTATAGGAAAATGTTCGTTTGTCAAAAAAGGAAAAGATTATTTTGCTTTCCAGAATTGGCCTGACAAAGTCATTGTTTGCATTTTTGTTTTTGGCATTAAAAATATAATACTTTCTAAGAGCGTTCCGTGTATTGGAATCTCTTCTGACTCCAGGATTTCATAGAATGAGAAAAGGATTGTCAGGGAAATCGGAAACTTAAATTAAAAGTTTAATTCCCTGAACAGTCGAAACAATTGTGGGTGAGGAAAAGAAAGAATATTTTCCTCAATAAAGGTTTCCTTAGAAAAAGGAAATACAATTTGTATCATTTGATCCCTAACCACTTTGTCTTTCGGAAGTTATGCATAAAAAGATTTTGTTATTTTCCTCTTAATTTCTAAGGCTTACAGACTAAATGGTTTCAGAAAATAATCTTTCTTGCGATTTAAAAGTAAAAGAAGGGGAAAATGATGAATAAGAAGAGAGACATGGTGACAGAGCAAGCCTTTGATACCATTATAATCCTCCTTTCTACACTTACTAGTTTTAATCGTTAGCAGTAACTCATTCATTTCTATAAATACTAAAGTGTGAGTAGGGAAAAAGTGGTTTCTGGAAACACTTACGCCAGCATAAAGCTAGTGTATTATAGGACTAAGCCTGCTTATTGCATAAATAATCGAGAGCTGGTATCTGTCCGGAAGAACTCAAAACGAATACACTGCTACTTGACCTTATATGTAGTCCCAAGTAGTATGCCCAGCCTCAGGGAAAGCATCCGAGCAAAATAAACCTTCTAAGAACCATTTTTGAAATTACTTTACACTTCTTTTTAGGGAGAGAATGCCTTCGGTGTGAAGGTTAAGAAAAATGATAAAATACCTCTTTTTCCTTAAAAGAATCTTAAAGAAGAATGCAGCCTGTACCTCTCTGATCACTTCTGTAGCGAGAGGCAGCAGTCGCGACTGCCCTTTATGCTGAGGCGCCAGGCTCGGAATCATGGCGAAAGACCGCCTCCCACAGTCGTTGCCATGGATACAAGCTGTGCTCTTGCTCGCATCTCGGATGACAGTTACTCCCGACAATGCAAGCGCCGTGCTCTTTACGAGGCATTTTGTATGTAATGTTTACTTCAATCCTCACAATCTTTACACCGAGGAAGGAGGGTTTTACTCTCCCTATATTCCCAGTGAGGGAGTCACACACCCAGTGAGCTTAATTCGTTTCCCGAGGTGCCCTGGCTTTAAGGAACGGAAGCGTGTGATGTGAACCCAGTACTGTCTTTCGCTGAAAGCTGTGGTCTTAGCCACTTCATGTACTTTACTCTGACTTAAAAGAAACTTTTACACTTGGTACTGTTCACACTATTCCGGCCAGAAAGCCGAGTCAAGATGACGTTATGCAGGGTTATGGAAAAAGCCATTGCATGTCCCCAGAGTCCACATGTCAAAAAAATTTTCCATACTAAATATTTTCCGTATTTCCCATCTTAAATATGAATTCTGAGAAGAGAACTTTTGCTAAGATGTCAAATGCATTCAGAAGGAACAGCAGTTGTACAAACTGCGTTTTTACACCCTAAAACACTAAGAAGGAATCGGGCAAAACCGTTTTATGCTCCCCTGCATGGGTCGCTTTTGATTAAATTTCACGGATTCAGTCAATTAAGCTTTTTTTTTAACAGGTATAATTTTGACAGAGTTAAGATTTATTCGTATAGGAAAATGTTCGTTTGTCAAAAAAGGAAAAGATTATTTTGCTTTCCAGAATTGGCCTGACAAAGTCATTGTTTGCATTTTTGTTTTTGGCATTAAAAATATAATACTTTCTAAGAGCGTTCCGTGTATTGGAATCTCTTCTGACTCCAGGATTTCATAGAATGAGAAAAGGATTGTCAGGGAAATCGGAAACTTAAATTAAAAGTTTAATTCCCTGAACAGTCGAAACAATTGTGGGTGAGGAAAAGAAAGAATATTTTCCTCAATAAAGGTTTCCTTAGAAAAAGGAAATACAATTTGTATCATTTGATCCCTAACCACTTTGTCTTTCGGAAGTTATGCGTAAAAAGATTTTGTTATTTTCCTCTTAATTTCTAAGGCTTACAGACTAAATGGTTTCAGAAAATAATCTTTCTTGCGATTTAAAAGTAAAAGAAGGGGAAAATGATGAATAAGAAGAGAGACATGGTGACAGAGCAAGCCTTTGATACCATTATAATCCTCCTTTCTACACTTACTAGTTTTAATCGTTAGCAGTAACTCATTCATTTCTATAAATACTAAAGTGTGAGTAGGGAAAAAGTGGTTTCTGGAAACACTTACGCCACCATAAAGCTAGTGTATTATAGGACTAAGCCTGCTTATTGCATAAATAATCGAGAGCTGGTATCTGTCCGGAAGAACTCAAAACGAATACACTGCTACTTGACCTTATATGTAGTCCCAAGTAGTATGCCCAGCCTCAGGGAAAGCATCCGAGCAAAATAAACCTTCTAAGAACCATTTTTGAAATTACTTTACACTTCTTTTTAGGGAGAGAATGCCTTCGGTGTGAAGGTTAAGAAAAATGATAAAATACCTCTTTTTCCTTAAAAGAATCTTAAAGAAGAATGCAGCCTGTACCTCTCTGATCACTACTGTAGCGAGAGGCAGCAGTCGCGACTGCCCTTTATGCTGAGGCGCCAGGCTCGGAATCATGGCGAAAGACCGCCTCCCACAGTCGTTGCCATGGATACAAGCTCTGCTCTTGCTCGCATCTCGGATGACAGTTACTCCCGACAATGCAAGCGCCGTGCTCTTTACGAGGCATTTTGTATGTAATGTTTACTTCAATCCTCACAATCTTTACACCGAGGAAGGAGGGTTTTACTCTCCCTATATTCCCAGTGAGGGAGTCACACACCCAGTGAGCTTAATTCGTTTCCCGAGGTGCCCTGGCTTTAAGGAACGGAAGCGTGTGATGTGAACCCAGTACTGTCTTTCGCTGAAAGCTGTGGTCTTAGCCACTTCATGTACTTTACTCTGACTTAAAAGAAACTTTTACACTTGGTACTGTTCACACTATTCCGGCCAGAAAGCCGAGTCAAGATGACGTTATGCAGGGTTATGGAAAAAGCCATTGCATGTCCCCAGAGTCCACATGTCAAAAAAATTTTCCATACTAAATATTTTCCGTATTTCCCATCTTAAATATGAATTCTGAGAAGAGAACTTTTGCTAAGATGTCAAATGCATTCAGTAGGAACAGCAGTTGTACAAACTGCGTTTTTACACCCTAAAACACTAGGAAGGAATCGGGCAAAACCGTTTTATGCTCCCCTGCATGGGTCGCTTTTGATTAAATTTCACGGATTCAGTCAATTAAGCTTTTTTTTAACAGGTATAATTTTGACAGAGTTAAGATTTATTCGTGTAGGAAAATGTTCGTTTGTCAAAAAAGGAAAAGATTATTTTGCTTTCCAGAATTGGCCTGACAAAGTCATTGTTTGCATTTTTGTTTTTGGCATTAAAAATATAATACTTTCTAAGAGCGTTCCGTGTATTGGAATCTCTTCTGACTCCAGGATTTCATAGAATGAGAAAAGGATTGTCAGGGAAATCAGAAACTTAAATTAAAAGTTTAATTCCCTGAACAGTCGAAACAATTGTGGGTGAGGAAAAGAAAGAATATTTTCCTCAATAAAGGTTTCCTTAGAAAAAGGAAATACAATTTGTATCATTTGATCCCTAACCACTTTGTCTTTCGGAAGTTATGCGTAAAAAGATTTTGTTATTTTCCTCTTAATTTCTAAGGCTTACAGACTAAATGGTTTCAGAAAATAATCTTCCTTGCGATTTAAAAGTAAAAGAAGGGGAAAATGATGAATAAGAAGAGAGACATGGTGACAGAGCAAGCCTTTGATACCATTATAATCCTCCTTTCTACACTTACTAGTTTTAATCGTTAGCAGTAACTCATTCATTTCTATAAATACTAAAGTGTGAGTAGGGAAAAAGTGGTTTCTGGAAACACTTACGCCACCATAAAGCTAGTGTATTATAGGACTAAGCCTGCTTATTGCATAAATAATCGAGAGCTGGTATCTGTCCGGAAGAACTCAAAACGAATACACTGCTACTTGACCTTATATGTAGTCCCAAGTAGTATGCCCAGCCTCAGGGAAAGCATCCGAGCAAAATAAACCTTCTAAGAACCATTTTTGAAATTACTTTACACTTCTTTTTAGGGAGAGAATGCCTTCGGTGTGAAGGTTAAGAAAAATGATAAAATACCTCTTTTTCCTTAAAAGAATCTTAAAGAAGAATGCAGCCTGTACCTCTCTGATCACTTCTGTAGCGAGAGGCAGCAGTCGCGACTGCCCTTTATGCTGAGGCGCCAGGCTCGGAATCATGGCGAAAGACCGCCTCCCACAGTCGTTGCCATGGATACAAGCTCTGCTCTTGCTCGCATCTCGGATGACAGTTACTCCCGACAATGCAAGCGCCGTGCTCTTTACGAGGCATTTTGTATGTAATGTTTACTTCAATCCTCACAATCTTTACACCGAGGAAGGAGGGTTTTACTCTCCCTATATTCCCAGTGAGGGAGTCACACACCCAGTGAGCTTAATTCGTTTCCCGAGGTGCCCTGGCTTTAAGGAACGGAAGCGTGTGATGTGAACCCAGTACTGTCTTTCGCTGAAAGCTGTGGTCTTAGCCACTTCATGTACTTTACTCTGACTTAAAAGAAACTTTTACACTTGGTACTGTTCACACTATTCCGGCCAGAAAGCCGAGTCAAGATGACGTTATGCAGGGTTATGGAAAAAGCCATTGCATGTCCCCAGAGTCCACATGTCAAAAAAATTTTCCATACTAAATATTTTCCGTATTTCCCATCTTAAATATGAATTCTGAGAAGAGAACTTTTGCTAAGATGTCAAATGCATTCAGTAGGAACAGCAGTTGTACAAACTGCGTTTTTACACCCTAAAACACTAGGAAGGAAACGGGCAAAACCGTTTTATGCTCCCCTGCATGGGTCGCTTTTGATTAAATTTCACGGATTCAGTCAATTAAGCTTTTTTTTAACAGGTATAATTTTGACAGAGTTAAGATTTATTCGTGTAGGAAAATGTTCGTTTGTCAAAAAAGGAAAAGATTATTTTGCTTTCCAGAATTGGCCTGACAAAGTCATTGTTTGCATTTTTGTTTTTGGCATTAAAAATATAATACTTTCTAAGAGCGTTCCGTGTATTGGAATCTCTTCTGACTCCAGGATTTCATAGAATGAGAAAAGGATTGTCAGGGAAATCAGAAACTTAAATTAAAAGTTTAATTCCCTGAACAGTCGAAACAATTGTGGGTGAGGAAAAGAAAGAATATTTTCCTCAATAAAGGTTTCCTTAGAAAAAGGAAATACAATTTGTATCATTTGATCCCTAACCACTTTGTCTTTCGGAAGTTATGCATAAAAAGATTTTGTTATTTTCCTCTTAATTTCTAAGGCTTACAGACTAAATGGTTTCAGAAAATAATCTTCCTTGCGATTTAAAAGTAAAAGAAGGGGAAAATGATGAATAAGAAGAGAGACATGGTGACAGAGCAAGCCTTTGATACCATTATAATCCTCCTTTCTACACTTACTAGTTTTAATCGTTAGCAGTAACTCATTCATTTCTATAAATACTAAAGTGTGAGTAGGGAAAAAGTGGTTTCTGGAAACACTTACGCCAGCATAAAGCTAGTGTATTATAGGACTAAGCCTGCTTATTGCATAAATAATCGAGAGCTGGTATCTGTCCGGAAGAACTCAAAACGAATACACTGCTACTTGACCTTATATGTAGTCCCAAGTAGTATGCCCAGCCTCAGGGAAAGCATCCGAGCAAAATAAACCTTCTAAGAACCATTTTTGAAATTACTTTACACTTCTTTTTAGGGAGAGAATGCCTTCGGTGTGAAGGTTAAGAAAAATGATAAAATACCTCTTTTTCCTTAAAAGAATCTTAAAGAAGAATGCAGCCTGTACCTCTCTGATCACTTCTGTAGCGAGAGGCAGCAGTCGCGACTGCCCTTTATGCTGAGGCGCCAGGCTCGGAATCATGGCGAAAGACCGCCTCCCACAGTCGTTGCCATGGATACAAGCTCTGCTCTTGCTCGCATCTCGGATGACAGTTACTCCCGACAATGCAAGCGCCGTGCTCTTTACGAGGCATTTTGTATGTAATGTTTACTTCAATCCTCACAATCTTTACACCGAGGAAGGAGGGTTTTACTCTCCCTATATTCCCAGTGAGGGAGTCACACACCCAGTGAGCTTAATTCGTTTCCCGAGGTGCCCTGGCTTTAAGGAACGGAAGCGTGTGATGTGAACCCAGTACTGTCTTTCGCTGAAAGCTGTGGTCTTAGCCACTTCATGTACTTTACTCTGACTTAAAAGAAACTTTTACACTTGGTACTGTTCACACTATTCCGGCCAGAAAGCCGAGTCAAGATGACGTTATGCAGGGTTATGGAAAAAGCCATTGCATGTCCCCAGAGTCCACATGTCAAAAAAATTTTCCATACTAAATATTTTCCGTATTTCCCATCTTAAATATGAATTCTGAGAAGAGAACTTTTGCTAAGATGTCAAATGCATTCAGAAGGAACAGCAGTTGTACAAACTGCGTTTTTACACCCTAAAACACTAAGAAGGAATCGGGCAAAACCGTTTTATGCTCCCCTGCATGGGTCGCTTTTGATTAAATTTCACGGATTCAGTCAATTAAGCTTTTTTTTTAACAGGTATAATTTTGACAGAGTTAAGATTTATTCATATAGGAAAATGTTCGTTTGTCAAAAAAGGAAAAGATTATTTTGCTTTCCAGAATTGGCCTGACAAAGTCATTGTTTGCATTTTTGTTTTTGGCATTAAAAATATAATACTTTCTAAGAGCGTTCCGTGTATTGGAATCTCTTCTGACTCCAGGATTTCATAGAATGAGAAAAGGATTGTCAGGGAAATCAGAAACTTAAATTAAAAGTTTAATTCCCTGAACAGTCGAAACAATTGTGGGTGAGGAAAAGAAAGAATATTTTCCTCAATAAAGGTTTCCTTAGAAAAAGGAAATACAATTTGTATCATTTGATCCCTAACCACTTTGTCTTTCGGAAGTTATGCATAAAAAGATTTTGTTATTTTCCTCTTAATTTCTAAGGCTTACAGACTAAATGGTTTCAGAAAATAATCTTCCTTGCGATTTAAAAGTAAAAGAAGGGGAAAATGATGAATAAGAAGAGAGACATGGTGACAGAGCAAGCCTTTGATACCATTATAATCCTCCTTTCTACACTTACTAGTTTTAATCGTTAGCAGTAACTCATTCATTTCTATAAATACTAAAGTGTGAGTAGGGAAAAAGTGGTTTCTGGAAACACTTACGCCAGCATAAAGCTAGTGTATTATAGGACTAAGCCTGCTTATTGCATAAATAATCGAGAGCTGGTATCTGTCCGGAAGAACTCAAAACGAATACACTGCTACTTGACCTTATATGTAGTCCCAAGTAGTATGCCCAGCCTCAGGGAAAGCATCCGAGCAAAATAAACCTTCTAAGAACCATTTTTGAAATTACTTTACACTTCTTTTTAGGGAGAGAATGCCTTCGGTGTGAAGGTTAAGAAAAATGATAAAATACCTCTTTTTCCTTAAAAGAATCTTAAAGAAGAATGCAGCCTGTACCTCTCTGATCACTTCTGTAGCGAGAGGCAGCAGTCGCGACTGCCCTTTATGCTGAGGCGCCAGGCTCGGAATCATGGCGAAAGACCGCCTCCCACAGTCGTTGCCATGGATACAAGCTGTGCTCTTGCTCGCATCTCGGATGACAGTTACTCCCGACAATGCAAGCGCCGTGCTCTTTACGAGGCATTTTGTATGTAATGTTTACTTCAATCCTCACAATCTTTACACCGAGGAAGGAGGGTTTTACTCTCCCTATATTCCCAGTGAGGGAGTCACACACCCAGTGAGCTTAATTCGTTTCCCGAGGTGCCCTGGCTTTAAGGAACGGAAGCGTGTGATGTGAACCCAGTACTGTCTTTCGCTGAAAGCTGTGGTCTTAGCCACTTCATGTACTTTACTCTGACTTAAAAGAAACTTTTACACTTGGTACTGTTCACACTATTCCGGCCAGAAAGCCGAGTCAAGATGACGTTATGCAGGGTTATGGAAAAAGCCATTGCATGTCCCCAGAGTCCACATGTCAAAAAAATTTTCCATACTAAATATTTTCCGTATTTCCCATCTTAAATATGAATTCTGAGAAGAGAACTTTTGCTAAGATGTCAAATGCATTCAGTAGGAACAGCAGTTCTACAAACTGCGTTTTTACACCCTAAAACACTAGGAAGGAAACGGGCAAAACCGTTTTATGCTCCCCTGCATGGGTCGCTTTTGATTAAATTTCACGGATTCAGTCAATTAAGCTTTTTTTTAACAGGTATAATTTTGACAGAGTTAAGATTTATTCGTGTAGGAAAATGTTCGTTTGTCAAAAAAGGAAAAGATTATTTTGCTTTCCAGAATTGGCCTGACAAAGTCATTGTTTGCATTTTTGTTTTTGGCATTAAAAATATAATACTTTCTAAGAGCGTTCCGTGTATTGGAATCTCTTCTGACTCCAGGATTTCATAGAATGAGAAAAGGATTGTCAGGGAAATCAGAAACTTAAATTAAAAGTTTAATTCCCTGAACAGTCGAAACAATTGTGGGTGAGGAAAAGAAAGAATATTTTCCTCAATAAAGGTTTCCTTAGAAAAAGGAAATACAATTTGTATCATTTGATCCCTAACCACTTTGTCTTTCGGAAGTTATGCGTAAAAAGATTTTGTTATTTTCCTCTTAATTTCTAAGGCTTACAGACTAAATGGTTTCAGAAAATAATCTTCCTTGCGATTTAAAAGTAAAAGAAGGGGAAAATGATGAATAAGAAGAGAGACATGGTGACAGAGCAAGCCTTTGATACCATTATAATCCTCCTTTCTACACTTACTAGTTTTAATCGTTAGCAGTAACTCATTCATTTCTATAAATACTAAAGTGTGAGTAGGGAAAAAGTGGTTTCTGGAAACACTTACGCCACCATAAAGCTAGTGTATTATAGGACTAAGCCTGCTTATTGCATAAATAATCGAGAGCTGGTATCTGTCCGGAAGAACTCAAAACGAATACACTGCTACTTGACCTTATATGTAGTCCCAAGTAGTATGCCCAGCCTCAGGGAAAGCATCCGAGCAAAATAAACCTTCTAAGAACCATTTTTGAAATTACTTTACACTTCTTTTTAGGGAGAGAATGCCTTCGGTGTGAAGGTTAAGAAAAATGATAAAATACCTCTTTTTCCTTAAAAGAATCTTAAAGAAGAATGCAGCCTGTACCTCTCTGATCACTTCTGTAGCGAGAGGCAGCAGTCGCGACTGCCCTTTATGCTGAGGCGCCAGGCTCGGAATCATGGCGAAAGACCGCCTCCCACAGTCGTTGCCATGGATACAAGCTCTGCTCTTGCTCGCATCTCGGATGACAGTTACTCCCGACAATGCAAGCGCCGTGCTCTTTACGAGGCATTTTGTATGTAATGTTTACTTCAATCCTCACAATCTTTACACCGAGGAAGGAGGGTTTTACTCTCCCTATATTCCCAGTGAGGGAGTCACACACCCAGTGAGCTTAATTCGTTTCCCGAGGTGCCCTGGCTTTAAGGAACGGAAGCGTGTGATGTGAACCCAGTACTGTCTTTCGCTGAAAGCTGTGGTCTTAGCCACTTCATGTACTTTACTCTGACTTAAAAGAAACTTTTACACTTGGTACTGTTCACACTATTCCGGCCAGAAAGCCGAGTCAAGATGACGTTATGCAGGGTTATGGAAAAAGCCATTGCATGTCCCCAGAGTCCACATGTCAAAAAAATTTTCCATACTAAATATTTTCCGTATTTCCCATCTTAAATATGAATTCTGAGAAGAGAACTTTTGCTAAGATGTCAAATGCATTCAGAAGGAACAGCAGTTGTACAAACTGCGTTTTTACACCCTAAAACACTAAGAAGGAATCGGGCAAAACCGTTTTATGCTCCCCTGCATGGGTCGCTTTTGATTAAATTTCACGGATTCAGTCAATTAAGCTTTTTTTTTAACAGGTATAATTTTGACAGAGTTAAGATTTATTCATATAGGAAAATGTTCGTTTGTCAAAAAAGGAAAAGATTATTTTGCTTTCCAGAATTGGCCTGACAAAGTCATTGTTTGCATTTTTGTTTTTGGCATTAAAAATATAATACTTTCTAAGAGCGTTCCGTGTATTGGAATCTCTTCTGACTCCAGGATTTCATAGAATGAGAAAAGGATTGTCAGGGAAATCAGAAACTTAAATTAAAAGTTTAATTCCCTGAACAGTCGAAACAATTGTGGGTGAGGAAAAGAAAGAATATTTTCCTCAATAAAGGTTTCCTTAGAAAAAGGAAATACAATTTGTATCATTTGATCCCTAACCACTTTGTCTTTCGGAAGTTATGCATAAAAAGATTTTGTTATTTTCCTCTTAATTTCTAAGGCTTACAGACTAAATGGTTTCAGAAAATAATCTTCCTTGCGATTTAAAAGTAAAAGAAGGGGAAAATGATGAATAAGAAGAGAGACATGGTGACAGAGCAAGCCTTTGATACCATTATAATCCTCCTTTCTACACTTACTAGTTTTAATCGTTAGCAGTAACTCATTCATTTCTATAAATACTAAAGTGTGAGTAGGGAAAAAGTGGTTTCTGGAAACACTTACGCCAGCATAAAGCTAGTGTATTATAGGACTAAGCCTGCTTATTGCATAAATAATCGAGAGCTGGTATCTGTCCGGAAGAACTCAAAACGAATACACTGCTACTTGACCTTATATGTAGTCCCAAGTAGTATGCCCAGCCTCAGGGAAAGCATCCGAGCAAAATAAACCTTCTAAGAACCATTTTTGAAATTACTTTACACTTCTTTTTAGGGAGAGAATGCCTTCGGTGTGAAGGTTAAGAAAAATGATAAAATACCTCTTTTTCCTTAAAAGAATCTTAAAGAAGAATGCAGCCTGTACCTCTCTGATCACTTCTGTAGCGAGAGGCAGCAGTCGCGACTGCCCTTTATGCTGAGGCGCCAGGCTCGGAATCATGGCGAAAGACCGCCTCCCACAGTCGTTGCCATGGATACAAGCTCTGCTCTTGCTCGCATCTCGGATGACAGTTACTCCCGACAATGCAAGCGCCGTGCTCTTTACGAGGCATTTTGTATGTAATGTTTACTTCAATCCTCACAATCTTTACACCGAGGAAGGAGGGTTTTACTCTCCCTATATTCCCAGTGAGGGAGTCACACACCCAGTGAGCTTAATTCGTTTCCCGAGGTGCCCTGGCTTTAAGGAACGGAAGCGTGTGATGTGAACCCAGTACTGTCTTTCGCTGAAAGCTGTGGTCTTAGCCACTTCATGTACTTTACTCTGACTTAAAAGAAACTTTTACACTTGGTACTGTTCACACTATTCCGGCCAGAAAGCCGAGTCAAGATGACGTTATGCAGGGTTATGGAAAAAGCCATTGCATGTCCCCAGAGTCCACATGTCAAAAAAATTTTCCATACTAAATATTTTCCGTATTTCCCATCTTAAATATGAATTCTGAGAAGAGAACTTTTGCTAAGATGTCAAATGCATTCAGAAGGAACAGCAGTTGTACAAACTGCGTTTTTACACCCTAAAACACTAAGAAGGAATCGGGCAAAACCGTTTTATGCTCCCCTGCATGGGTCGCTTTTGATTAAATTTCACGGATTCAGTCAATTAAGCTTTTTTTTTAACAGGTATAATTTTGACAGAGTTAAGATTTATTCGTATAGGAAAATGTTCGTTTGTCAAAAAAGGAAAAGATTATTTTGCTTTCCAGAATTGGCCTGACAAAGTCATTGTTTGCATTTTTGTTTTTGGCATTAAAAATATAATACTTTCTAAGAGCGTTCCGTGTATTGGAATCTCTTCTGACTCCAGGATTTCATAGAATGAGAAAAGGATTGTCAGGGAAATCGGAAACTTAAATTAAAAGTTTAATTCCCTGAACAGTCGAAACAATTGTGGGTGAGGAAAAGAAAGAATATTTTCCTCAATAAAGGTTTCCTTAGAAAAAGGAAATACAATTTGTATCATTTGATCCCTAACCACTTTGTCTTTCGGAAGTTATGCATAAAAAGATTTTGTTATTTTCCTCTTAATTTCTAAGGCTTACAGACTAAATGGTTTCAGAAAATAATCTTTCTTGCGATTTAAAAGTAAAAGAAGGGGAAAATGATGAATAAGAAGAGAGACATGGTGACAGAGCAAGCCTTTGATACCATTATAATCCTCCTTTCTACACTTACTAGTTTTAATCGTTAGCAGTAACTCATTCATTTCTATAAATACTAAAGTGTGAGTAGGGAAAAAGTGGTTTCTGGAAACACTTACGCCAGCATAAAGCTAGTGTATTATAGGACTAAGCCTGCTTATTGCATAAATAATCGAGAGCTGGTATCTGTCCGGAAGAACTCAAAACGAATACACTGCTACTTGACCTTATATGTAGTCCCAAGTAGTATGCCCAGCCTCAGGGAAAGCATCCGAGCAAAATAAACCTTCTAAGAACCATTTTTGAAATTACTTTACACTTCTTTTTAGGGAGAGAATGCCTTCGGTGTGAAGGTTAAGAAAAATGATAAAATACCTCTTTTTCCTTAAAAGAATCTTAAAGAAGAATGCAGCCTGTACCTCTCTGATCACTTCTGTAGCGAGAGGCAGCAGTCGCGACTGCCCTTTATGCTGAGGCGCCAGGCTCGGAATCATGGCGAAAGACCGCCTCCCACAGTCGTTGCCATGGATACAAGCTCTGCTCTTGCTCGCATCTCGGATGACAGTTACTCCCGACAATGCAAGCGCCGTGCTCTTTACGAGGCATTTTGTATGTAATGTTTACTTCAATCCTCACAATCTTTACACCGAGGAAGGAGGGTTTTACTCTCCCTATATTCCCAGTGAGGGAGTCACACACCCAGTGAGCTTAATTCGTTTCCCGAGGTGCCCTGGCTTTAAGGAACGGAAGCGTGTGATGTGAACCCAGTACTGTCTTTCGCTGAAAGCTGTGGTCTTAGCCACTTCATGTACTTTACTCTGACTTAAAAGAAACTTTTACACTTGGTACTGTTCACACTATTCCGGCCAGAAAGCCGAGTCAAGATGACGTTATGCAGGGTTATGGAAAAAGCCATTGCATGTCCCCAGAGTCCACATGTCAAAAAAATTTTCCATACTAAATATTTTCCGTATTTCCCATCTTAAATATGAATTCTGAGAAGAGAACTTTTGCTAAGATGTCAAATGCATTCAGAAGGAACAGCAGTTGTACAAACTGCGTTTTTACACCCTAAAACACTAAGAAGGAATCGGGCAAAACCGTTTTATGCTCCCCTGCATGGGTCGCTTTTGATTAAATTTCACGGATTCAGTCAATTAAGCTTTTTTTTTAACAGGTATAATTTTGACAGAGTTAAGATTTATTCATATAGGAAAATGTTCGTTTGTCAAAAAAGGAAAAGATTATTTTGCTTTCCAGAATTGGCCTGACAAAATCATTGTTTGCATTTTTGTTTTAGGCATTAAAAATATAATACTTTCTAAGAGCGTTCCGTGTATTGGAATCTCTTCTGACTCCAGGATTTCATAGAATGAGAAAAGGATTGTCAGGGAAATCAGAAACTTAAATTAAAAGTTTAATTCCCTGAACAGTCGAAACAATTGTGGGTGAGGAAAAGAAAGAATATTTTCCTCAATAAAGGTTTCCTTAGAAAAAGGAAATACAATTTGTATCATTTGATCCCTAACCACTTTGTCTTTCGGAAGTTATGCATAAAAAGATTTTGTTATTTTCCTCTTAATTTCTAAGGCTTACAGACTAAATGGTTTCAGAAAATAATCTTTCTTGCGATTTAAAAGTAAAAGAAGGGGAAAATGATGAATAAGAAGAGAGACATGGTGACAGAGCAAGCCTTTGATACCATTATAATCCTCCTTTCTACACTTACTAGTTTTAATCGTTAGCAGTAACTCATTCATTTCTATAAATACTAAAGTGTGAGTAGGGAAAAAGTGGTTTCTGGAAACACTTACGCCAGCATAAAGCTAGTGTATTATAGGACTAAGCCTGCTTATTGCATAAATAATCGAGAGCTGGTATCTGTCCGGAAGAACTCAAAACGAATACACTGCTACTTGACCTTATATGTAGTCCCAAGTAGTATGCCCAGCCTCAGGGAAAGCATCCGAGCAAAATAAACCTTCTAAGAACCATTTTTGAAATTACTTTACACTTCTTTTTAGGGAGAGAATGCCTTCGGTGTGAAGGTTAAGAAAAATGATAAAATACCTCTTTTTCCTTAAAAGAATCTTAAAGAAGAATGCAGCCTGTACCTCTCTGATCACTTCTGTAGCGAGAGGCAGCAGTCGCGACTGCCCTTTATGCTGAGGCGCCAGGCTCGGAATCATGGCGAAAGACCGCCTCCCACAGTCGTTGCCATGGATACAAGCTGTGCTCTTGCTCGCATCTCGGATGACAGTTACTCCCGACAATGCAAGCGCCGTGCTCTTTACGAGGCATTTTGTATGTAATGTTTACTTCAATCCTCACAATCTTTACACCGAGGAAGGAGGGTTTTACTCTCCCTATATTCCCAGTGAGGGAGTCACACACCCAGTGAGCTTAATTCGTTTCCCGAGGTGCCCTGGCTTTAAGGAACGGAAGCGTGTGATGTGAACCCAGTACTGTCTTTCGCTGAAAGCTGTGGTCTTAGCCCCTTCATGTACTTTACTCTGACTTAAAAGAAACTTTTACACTTGGTACTGTTCACACTATTCCGGCCAGAAAGCCGAGTCAAGATGACGTTATGCAGGGTTATGGAAAAAGCCATTGCATGTCCCCAGAGTCCACATGTCAAAAAAATTTTCCATACTAAATATTTTCCGTATTTCCCATCTTAAATATGAATTCTGAGAAGAGAACTTTTGCTAAGATGTCAAATGCATTCAGAAGGAACAGCAGTTGTACAAACTGCATTTTTACACCCTAAAACACTAAGAAGGAATCGGGCAAAACCGTTTTATGCTCCCCTGCATGGGTCGCTTTTGATTAAATTTCACGGATTCAGTCAATTAAGCTTTTTTTTTAACAGGTATAATTTTGACAGAGTTAAGATTTATTCATATAGGAAAATGTTCGTTTGTCAAAAAAGGAAAAGATTATTTTGCTTTCCAGAATTGGCCTGACAAAGTCATTGTTTGCATTTTTGTTTTAGGCATTAAAAATATAATACTTTCTAAGAGCGTTCCGTGTATTGGAATCTCTTCTGACTCCAGGATTTCATAGAATGAGAAAAGGATTGTCAGGGAAATCAGAAACTTAAATTAAAAGTTTAATTCCCTGAACAGTCGAAACAATTGTGGGTGAGGAAAAGAAAGAATATTTTCCTCAATAAAGGTTTCCTTAGAAAAAGGAAATACAATTTGTATCATTTGATCCCTAACCACTTTGTCTTTCGGAAGTTATGCATAAAAAGATTTTGTTATTTTCCTCTTAATTTCTAAGGCTTACAGACTAAATGGTTTCAGAAAATAATCTTTCTTGCGATTTAAAAGTAAAAGAAGGGGAAAATGATGAATAAGAAGAGAGACATGGTGACAGAGCAAGCCTTTGATACCATTATAATCCTCCTTTCTACACTTACTAGTTTTAATCGTTAGCAGTAACTCATTCATTTCTATAAATACTAAAGTGTGAGTAGGGAAAAAGTGGTTTCTGGAAACACTTACGCCAGCATAAAGCTAGTGTATTATAGGACTAAGCCTGCTTATTGCATAAATAATCGAGAGCTGGTATCTGTCCGGAAGAACTCAAAACGAATACACTGCTACTTGACCTTATATGTAGTCCCAAGTAGTATGCCCAGCCTCAGGGAAAGCATCCGAGCAAAATAAACCTTCTAAGAACCATTTTTGAAATTACTTTACACTTCTTTTTAGGGAGAGAATGCCTTCGGTGTGAAGGTTAAGAAAAATGATAAAATACCTCTTTTTCCTTAAAAGAATCTTAAAGAAGAATGCAGCCTGTACCTCTCTGATCACTTCTGTAGCGAGAGGCAGCAGTCGCGACTGCCCTTTATGCTGAGGCGCCAGGCTCGGAATCATGGCGAAAGACCGCCTCCCACAGTCGTTGCCATGGATACAAGCTCTGCTCTTGCTCGCATCTCGGATGACAGTTACTCCCGACAATGCAAGCGCCGTGCTCTTTACGAGGCATTTTGTATGTAATGTTTACTTCAATCCTCACAATCTTTACACCGAGGAAGGAGGGTTTTACTCTCCCTATATTCCCAGTGAGGGAGTCACACACCCAGTGAGCTTAATTCGTTTCCCGAGGTGCCCTGGCTTTAAGGAACGGAAGCGTGTGATGTGAACCCAGTACTGTCTTTCGCTGAAAGCTGTGGTCTTAGCCACTTCATGTACTTTACTCTGACTTAAAAGAAACTTTTACACTTGGTACTGTTCACACTATTCCGGCCAGAAAGCCGAGTCAAGATGACGTTATGCAGGGTTATGGAAAAAGCCATTGCATGTCCCCAGAGTCCACATGTCAAAAAAATTTTCCATACTAAATATTTTCCGTATTTCCCATCTTAAATATGAATTCTGAGAAGAGAACTTTTGCTAAGATGTCAAATGCATTCAGAAGGAACAGCAGTTGTACAAACTGCGTTTTTACACCCTAAAACACTAAGAAGGAATCGGGCAAAACCGTTTTATGCTCCCCTGCATGGGTCGCTTTTGATTAAATTTCACGGATTCAGTCAATTAAGCTTTTTTTTTAACAGGTATAATTTTGACAGAGTTAAGATTTATTCGTGTAGGAAAATGTTCGTTTGTCAAAAAAGGAAAAGATTATTTTGCTTTCCAGAATTGGCCTGACAAAGTCATTGTTTGCATTTTTGTTTTTGGCATTAAAAATATAATACTTTCTAAGAGCGTTCCGTGTATTGGAATCTCTTCTGACTCCAGGATTTCATAGAATGAGAAAAGGATTGTCAGGGAAATCAGAAACTTAAATTAAAAGTTTAATTCCCTGAACAGTCGAAACAATTGTGGGTGAGGAAAAGAAAGAATATTTTCCTCAATAAAGGTTTCCTTAGAAAAAGGAAATACAATTTGTATCATTTGATCCCTAACCACTTTGTCTTTCGGAAGTTATGCGTAAAAAGATTTTGTTATTTTCCTCTTAATTTCTAAGGCTTACAGACTAAATGGTTTCAGAAAATAATCTTCCTTGCGATTTAAAAGTAAAAGAAGGGGAAAATGATGAATAAGAAGAGAGACATGGTGACAGAGCAAGCCTTTGATACCATTATAATCCTCCTTTCTACACTTACTAGTTTTAATCGTTAGCAGTAACTCATTCATTTCTATAAATACTAAAGTGTGAGTAGGGAAAAAGTGGTTTCTGGAAACACTTACGCCACCATAAAGCTAGTGTATTATAGGACTAAGCCTGCTTATTGCATAAATAATCGAGAGCTGGTATCTGTCCGGAAGAACTCAAAACGAATACACTGCTACTTGACCTTATATGTAGTCCCAAGTAGTATGCCCAGCCTCAGGGAAAGCATCCGAGCAAAATAAACCTTCTAAGAACCATTTTTGAAATTACTTTACACTTCTTTTTAGGGAGAGAATGCCTTCGGTGTGAAGGTTAAGAAAAATGATAAAATACCTCTTTTTCCTTAAAAGAATCTTAAAGAAGAATGCAGCCTGTACCTCTCTGATCACTTCTGTAGCGAGAGGCAGCAGTCGCGACTGCCCTTTATGCTGAGGCGCCAGGCTCGGAATCATGGCGAAAGACCGCCTCCCACAGTCGTTGCCATGGATACAAGCTCTGCTCTTGCTCGCATCTCGGATGACAGTTACTCCCGACAATGCAAGCGCCGTGCTCTTTACGAGGCATTTTGTATGTAATGTTTACTTCAATCCTCACAATCTTTACACCGAGGAAGGAGGGTTTTACTCTCCCTATATTCCCAGTGAGGGAGTCACACACCCAGTGAGCTTAATTCGTTTCCCGAGGTGCCCTGGCTTTAAGGAACGGAAGCGTGTGATGTGAACCCAGTACTGTCTTTCGCTGAAAGCTGTGGTCTTAGCCACTTCATGTACTTTACTCTGACTTAAAAGAAACTTTTACACTTGGTACTGTTCACACTATTCCGGCCAGAAAGCCGAGTCAAGATGACGTTATGCAGGGTTATGGAAAAAGCCATTGCATGTCCCCAGAGTCCACATGTCAAAAAAATTTTCCATACTAAATATTTTCCGTATTTCCCATCTTAAATATGAATTCTGAGAAGAGAACTTTTGCTAAGATGTCAAATGCATTCAGAAGGAACAGCAGTTGTACAAACTGCGTTTTTACACCCTAAAACACTAAGAAGGAATCGGGCAAAACCGTTTTATGCTCCCCTGCATGGGTCGCTTTTGATTAAATTTCACGGATTCAGTCAATTAAGCTTTTTTTTTAACAGGTATAATTTTGACAGAGTTAAGATTTATTCATATAGGAAAATGTTCGTTTGTCAAAAAAGGAAAAGATTATTTTGCTTTCCAGAATTGGCCTGACAAAGTCATTGTTTGCATTTTTGTTTTTGGCATTAAAAATATAATACTTTCTAAGAGCGTTCCGTGTATTGGAATCTCTTCTGACTCCAGGATTTCATAGAATGAGAAAAGGATTGTCAGGGAAATCAGAAACTTAAATTAAAAGTTTAATTCCCTGAACAGTCGAAACAATTGTGGGTGAGGAAAAGAAAGAATATTTTCCTCAATAAAGGTTTCCTTAGAAAAAGGAAATACAATTTGTATCATTTGATCCCTAACCACTTTGTCTTTCGGAAGTTATGCATAAAAAGATTTTGTTATTTTCCTCTTAATTTCTAAGGCTTACAGACTAAATGGTTTCAGAAAATAATCTTTCTTGCGATTTAAAAGTAAAAGAAGGGGAAAATGATGAATAAGAAGAGAGACATGGTGACAGAGCAAGCCTTTGATACCATTATAATCCTCCTTTCTACACTTACTAGTTTTAATCGTTAGCAGTAACTCATTCATTTCTATAAATACTAAAGTGTGAGTAGGGAAAAAGTGGTTTCTGGAAACACTTACGCCAGCATAAAGCTAGTGTATTATAGGACTAAGCCTGCTTATTGCATAAATAATCGAGAGCTGGTATCTGTCCGGAAGAACTCAAAACGAATACACTGCTACTTGACCTTATATGTAGTCCCAAGTAGTATGCCCAGCCTCAGGGAAAGCATCCGAGCAAAATAAACCTTCTAAGAACCATTTTTGAAATTACTTTACACTTCTTTTTAGGGAGAGAATGCCTTCGGTGTGAAGGTTAAGAAAAATGATAAAATACCTCTTTTTCCTTAAAAGAATCTTAAAGAAGAATGCAGCCTGTACCTCTCTGATCACTTCTGTAGCGAGAGGCAGCAGTCGCGACTGCCCTTTATGCTGAGGCGCCAGGCTCGGAATCATGGCGAAAGACCGCCTCCCACAGTCGTTGCCATGGATACAAGCTCTGCTCTTGCTCGCATCTCGGATGACAGTTACTCCCGACAATGCAAGCGCCGTGCTCTTTACGAGGCATTTTGTATGTAATGTTTACTTCAATCCTCACAATCTTTACACCGAGGAAGGAGGGTTTTACTCTCCCTATATTCCCAGTGAGGGAGTCACACACCCAGTGAGCTTAATTCGTTTCCCGAGGTGCCCTGGCTTTAAGGAACGGAAGCGTGTGATGTGAACCCAGTACTGTCTTTCGCTGAAAGCTGTGGTCTTAGCCACTTCATGTACTTTACTCTGACTTAAAAGAAACTTTTACACTTGGTACTGTTCACACTATTCCGGCCAGAAAGCCGAGTCAAGATGACGTTATGCAGGGTTATGGAAAAAGCCATTGCATGTCCCCAGAGTCCACATGTCAAAAAAATTTTCCATACTAAATATTTTCCGTATTTCCCATCTTAAATATGAATTCTGAGAAGAGAACTTTTGCTAAGATGTCAAATGCATTCAGAAGGAACAGCAGTTGTACAAACTGCGTTTTTACACCCTAAAACACTAAGAAGGAATCGGGCAAAACCGTTTTATGCTCCCCTGCATGGGTCGCTTTTGATTAAATTTCACGGATTCAGTCAATTAAGCTTTTTTTTTAACAGGTATAATTTTGACAGAGTTAAGATTTATTCGTATAGGAAAATGTTCGTTTGTCAAAAAAGGAAAAGATTATTTTGCTTTCCAGAATTGGCCTGACAAAGTCATTGTTTGCATTTTTGTTTTTGGCATTAAAAATATAATACTTTCTAAGAGCGTTCCGTGTATTGGAATCTCTTCTGACTCCAGGATTTCATAGAATGAGAAAAGGATTGTCAGGGAAATCGGAAACTTAAATTAAAAGTTTAATTCCCTGAACAGTCGAAACAATTGTGGGTGAGGAAAAGAAAGAATATTTTCCTCAATAAAGGTTTCCTTAGAAAAAGGAAATACAATTTGTATCATTTGATCCCTAACCACTTTGTCTTTCGGAAGTTATGCATAAAAAGATTTTGTTATTTTCCTCTTAATTTCTAAGGCTTACAGACTAAATGGTTTCAGAAAATAATCTTTCTTGCGATTTAAAAGTAAAAGAAGGGGAAAATGATGAATAAGAAGAGAGACATGGTGACAGAGCAAGCCTTTGATACCATTATAATCCTCCTTTCTACACTTACTAGTTTTAATCGTTAGCAGTAACTCATTCATTTCTATAAATACTAAAGTGTGAGTAGGGAAAAAGTGGTTTCTGGAAACACTTACGCCAGCATAAAGCTAGTGTATTATAGGACTAAGCCTGCTTATTGCATAAATAATCGAGAGCTGGTATCTGTCCGGAAGAACTCAAAACGAATACACTGCTACTTGACCTTATATGTAGTCCCAAGTAGTATGCCCAGCCTCAGGGAAAGCATCCGAGCAAAATAAACCTTCTAAGAACCATTTTTGAAATTACTTTACACTTCTTTTTAGGGAGAGAATGCCTTCGGTGTGAAGGTTAAGAAAAATGATAAAATACCTCTTTTTCCTTAAAAGAATCTTAAAGAAGAATGCAGCCTGTACCTCTCTGATCACTTCTGTAGCGAGAGGCAGCAGTCGCGACTGCCCTTTATGCTGAGGCGCCAGGCTCGGAATCATGGCGAAAGACCGCCTCCCACAGTCGTTGCCATGGATACAAGCTCTGCTCTTGCTCGCATCTCGGATGACAGTTACTCCCGACAATGCAAGCGCCGTGCTCTTTACGAGGCATTTTGTATGTAATGTTTACTTCAATCCTCACAATCTTTACACCGAGGAAGGAGGGTTTTACTCTCCCTATATTCCCAGTGAGGGAGTCACACACCCAGTGAGCTTAATTCGTTTCCCGAGGTGCCCTGGCTTTAAGGAACGGAAGCGTGTGATGTGAACCCAGTACTGTCTTTCGCTGAAAGCTGTGGTCTTAGCCACTTCATGTACTTTACTCTGACTTAAAAGAAACTTTTACACTTGGTACTGTTCACACTATTCCGGCCAGAAAGCCGAGTCAAGATGACGTTATGCAGGGTTATGGAAAAAGCCATTGCATGTCCCCAGAGTCCACATGTCAAAAAAATTTTCCATACTAAATATTTTCCGTATTTCCCATCTTAAATATGAATTCTGAGAAGAGAACTTTTGCTAAGATGTCAAATGCATTCAGAAGGAACAGCAGTTGTACAAACTGCGTTTTTACACCCTAAAACACTAAGAAGGAATCGGGCAAAACCGTTTTATGCTCCCCTGCATGGGTCGCTTTTGATTAAATTTCACGGATTCAGTCAATTAAGCTTTTTTTTTAACAGGTATAATTTTGACAGAGTTAAGATTTATTCATATAGGAAAATGTTCGTTTGTCAAAAAAGGAAAAGATTATTTTGCTTTCCAGAATTGGCCTGACAAAGTCATTGTTTGCATTTTTGTTTTTGGCATTAAAAATATAATACTTTCTAAGAGCGTTCCGTGTATTGGAATCTCTTCTGACTCCAGGATTTCATAGAATGAGAAAAGGATTGTCAGGGAAATCAGAAACTTAAATTAAAAGTTTAATTCCCTGAACAGTCGAAACAATTGTGGGTGAGGAAAAGAAAGAATATTTTCCTCAATAAAGGTTTCCTTAGAAAAAGGAAATACAATTTGTATCATTTGATCCCTAACCACTTTGTCTTTCGGAAGTTATGCATAAAAAGATTTTGTTATTTTCCTCTTAATTTCTAAGGCTTACAGACTAAATGGTTTCAGAAAATAATCTTTCTTGCGATTTAAAAGTAAAAGAAGGGGAAAATGATGAATAAGAAGAGAGACATGGTGACAGAGCAAGCCTTTGATACCATTATAATCCTCCTTTCTACACTTACTAGTTTTAATCGTTAGCAGTAACTCATTCATTTCTATAAATACTAAAGTGTGAGTAGGGAAAAAGTGGTTTCTGGAAACACTTACGCCAGCATAAAGCTAGTGTATTATAGGACTAAGCCTGCTTATTGCATAAATAATCGAGAGCTGGTATCTGTCCGGAAGAACTCAAAACGAATACACTGCTACTTGACCTTATATGTAGTCCCAAGTAGTATGCCCAGCCTCAGGGAAAGCATCCGAGCAAAATAAACCTTCTAAGAACCATTTTTGAAATTACTTTACACTTCTTTTTAGGGAGAGAATGCCTTCGGTGTGAAGGTTAAGAAAAATGATAAAATACCTCTTTTTCCTTAAAAGAATCTTAAAGAAGAATGCAGCCTGTACCTCTCTGATCACTTCTGTAGCGAGAGGCAGCAGTCGCGACTGCCCTTTATGCTGAGGCGCCAGGCTCGGAATCATGGCGAAAGACCGCCTCCCACAGTCGTTGCCATGGATACAAGCTCTGCTCTTGCTCGCATCTCGGATGACAGTTACTCCCGACAATGCAAGCGCCGTGCTCTTTACGAGGCATTTTGTATGTAATGTTTACTTCAATCCTCACAATCTTTACACCGAGGAAGGAGGGTTTTACTCTCCCTATATTCCCAGTGAGGGAGTCACACACCCAGTGAGCTTAATTCGTTTCCCGAGGTGCCCTGGCTTTAAGGAACGGAAGCGTGTGATGTGAACCCAGTACTGTCTTTCGCTGAAAGCTGTGGTCTTAGCCACTTCATGTACTTTACTCTGACTTAAAAGAAACTTTTACACTTGGTACTGTTCACACTATTCCGGCCAGAAAGCCGAGTCAAGATGACGTTATGCAGGGTTATGGAAAAAGCCATTGCATGTCCCCAGAGTCCACATGTCAAAAAAATTTTCCATACTAAATATTTTCCGTATTTCCCATCTTAAATATGAATTCTGAGAAGAGAACTTTTGCTAAGATGTCAAATGCATTCAGTAGGAACAGCAGTTGTACAAACTGCGTTTTTACACCCTAAAACACTAGGAAGGAAACGGGCAAAACCGTTTTATGCTCCCCTGCATGGGTCGCTTTTGATTAAATTTCACGGATTCAGTCAATTAAGCTTTTTTTTAACAGGTATAATTTTGACAGAGTTAAGATTTATTCGTGTAGGAAAATGTTCGTTTGTCAAAAAAGGAAAAGATTATTTTGCTTTCCAGAATTGGCCTGACAAAGTCATTGTTTGCATTTTTGTTTTTGGCATTAAAAATATAATACTTTCTAAGAGCGTTCCGTGTATTGGAATCTCTTCTGACTCCAGGATTTCATAGAATGAGAAAAGGATTGTCAGGGAAATCAGAAACTTAAATTAAAAGTTTAATTCCCTGAACAGTCGAAACAATTGTGGGTGAGGAAAAGAAAGAATATTTTCCTCAATAAAGGTTTCCTTAGAAAAAGGAAATACAATTTGTATCATTTGATCCCTAACCACTTTGTCTTTCGGAAGTTATGCGTAAAAAGATTTTGTTATTTTCCTCTTAATTTCTAAGGCTTACAGACTAAATGGTTTCAGAAAATAATCTTCCTTGCGATTTAAAAGTAAAAGAAGGGGAAAATGATGAATAAGAAGAGAGACATGGTGACAGAGCAAGCCTTTGATACCATTATAATCCTCCTTTCTACACTTACTAGTTTTAATCGTTAGCAGTAACTCATTCATTTCTATAAATACTAAAGTGTGAGTAGGGAAAAAGTGGTTTCTGGAAACACTTACGCCACCATAAAGCTAGTGTATTATAGGACTAAGCCTGCTTATTGCATAAATAATCGAGAGCTGGTATCTGTCCGGAAGAACTCAAAACGAATACACTGCTACTTGACCTTATATGTAGTCCCAAGTAGTATGCCCAGCCTCAGGGAAAGCATCCGAGCAAAATAAACCTTCTAAGAACCATTTTTGAAATTACTTTACACTTCTTTTTAGGGAGAGAATGCCTTCGGTGTGAAGGTTAAGAAAAATGATAAAATACCTCTTTTTCCTTAAAAGAATCTTAAAGAAGAATGCAGCCTGTACCTCTCTGATCACTTCTGTAGCGAGAGGCAGCAGTCGCGACTGCCCTTTATGCTGAGGCGCCAGGCTCGGAATCATGGCGAAAGACCGCCTCCCACAGTCGTTGCCATGGATACAAGCTCTGCTCTTGCTCGCATCTCGGATGACAGTTACTCCCGACAATGCAAGCGCCGTGCTCTTTACGAGGCATTTTGTATGTAATGTTTACTTCAATCCTCACAATCTTTACACCGAGGAAGGAGGGTTTTACTCTCCCTATATTCCCAGTGAGGGAGTCACACACCCAGTGAGCTTAATTCGTTTCCCGAGGTGCCCTGGCTTTAAGGAACGGAAGCGTGTGATGTGAACCCAGTACTGTCTTTCGCTGAAAGCTGTGGTCTTAGCCACTTCATGTACTTTACTCTGACTTAAAAGAAACTTTTACACTTGGTACTGTTCACACTATTCCGGCCAGAAAGCCGAGTCAAGATGACGTTATGCAGGGTTATGGAAAAAGCCATTGCATGTCCCCAGAGTCCACATGTCAAAAAAATTTTCCATACTAAATATTTTCCGTATTTCCCATCTTAAATATGAATTCTGAGAAGAGAACTTTTGCTAAGATGTCAAATGCATTCAGAAGGAACAGCAGTTGTACAAACTGCGTTTTTACACCCTAAAACACTAAGAAGGAATCGGGCAAAACCGTTTTATGCTCCCCTGCATGGGTCGCTTTTGATTAAATTTCACGGATTCAGTCAATTAAGCTTTTTTTTTAACAGGTATAATTTTGACAGAGTTAAGATTTATTCATATAGGAAAATGTTCGTTTGTCAAAAAAGGAAAAGATTATTTTGCTTTCCAGAATTGGCCTGACAAAGTCATTGTTTGCATTTTTGTTTTTGGCATTAAAAATATAATACTTTCTAAGAGCGTTCCGTGTATTGGAATCTCTTCTGACTCCAGGATTTCATAGAATGAGAAAAGGATTGTCAGGGAAATCAGAAACTTAAATTAAAAGTTTAATTCCCTGAACAGTCGAAACAATTGTGGGTGAGGAAAAGAAAGAATATTTTCCTCAATAAAGGTTTCCTTAGAAAAAGGAAATACAATTTGTATCATTTGATCCCTAACCACTTTGTCTTTCGGAAGTTATGCATAAAAAGATTTTGTTATTTTCCTCTTAATTTCTAAGGCTTACAGACTAAATGGTTTCAGAAAATAATCTTTCTTGCGATTTAAAAGTAAAAGAAGGGGAAAATGATGAATAAGAAGAGAGACATGGTGACAGAGCAAGCCTTTGATACCATTATAATCCTCCTTTCTACACTTACTAGTTTTAATCGTTAGCAGTAACTCATTCATTTCTATAAATACTAAAGTGTGAGTAGGGAAAAAGTGGTTTCTGGAAACACTTACGCCAGCATAAAGCTAGTGTATTATAGGACTAAGCCTGCTTATTGCATAAATAATCGAGAGCTGGTATCTGTCCGGAAGAACTCAAAACGAATACACTGCTACTTGACCTTATATGTAGTCCCAAGTAGTATGCCCAGCCTCAGGGAAAGCATCCGAGCAAAATAAACCTTCTAAGAACCATTTTTGAAATTACTTTACACTTCTTTTTAGGGAGAGAATGCCTTCGGTGTGAAGGTTAAGAAAAATGATAAAATACCTCTTTTTCCTTAAAAGAATCTTAAAGAAGAATGCAGCCTGTACCTCTCTGATCACTTCTGTAGCGAGAGGCAGCAGTCGCGACTGCCCTTTATGCTGAGGCGCCAGGCTCGGAATCATGGCGAAAGACCGCCTCCCACAGTCGTTGCCATGGATACAAGCTCTGCTCTTGCTCGCATCTCGGATGACAGTTACTCCCGACAATGCAAGCGCCGTGCTCTTTACGAGGCATTTTGTATGTAATGTTTACTTCAATCCTCACAATCTTTACACCGAGGAAGGAGGGTTTTACTCTCCCTATATTCCCAGTGAGGGAGTCACACACCCAGTGAGCTTAATTCGTTTCCCGAGGTGCCCTGGCTTTAAGGAACGGAAGCGTGTGATGTGAACCCAGTACTGTCTTTCGCTGAAAGCTGTGGTCTTAGCCACTTCATGTACTTTACTCTGACTTAAAAGAAACTTTTACACTTGGTACTGTTCACACTATTCCGGCCAGAAAGCCGAGTCAAGATGACGTTATGCAGGGTTATGGAAAAAGCCATTGCATGTCCCCAGAGTCCACATGTCAAAAAAATTTTCCATACTAAATATTTTCCGTATTTCCCATCTTAAATATGAATTCTGAGAAGAGAACTTTTGCTAAGATGTCAAATGCATTCAGTAGGAACAGCAGTTGTACAAACTGCGTTTTTACACCCTAAAACACTAGGAAGGAAACGGGCAAAACCGTTTTATGCTCCCCTGCATGGGTCGCTTTTGATTAAATTTCACGGATTCAGTCAATTAAGCTTTTTTTTAACAGGTATAATTTTGACAGAGTTAAGATTTATTCGTGTAGGAAAATGTTCGTTTGTCAAAAAAGGAAAAGATTATTTTGCTTTCCAGAATTGGCCTGACAAAGTCATTGTTTGCATTTTTGTTTTTGGCATTAAAAATATAATACTTTCTAAGAGCGTTCCGTGTATTGGAATCTCTTCTGACTCCAGGATTTCATAGAATGAGAAAAGGATTGTCAGGGAAATCAGAAACTTAAATTAAAAGTTTAATTCCCTGAACAGTCGAAACAATTGTGGGTGAGGAAAAGAAAGAATATTTTCCTCAATAAAGGTTTCCTTAGAAAAAGGAAATACAATTTGTATCATTTGATCCCTAACCACTTTGTCTTTCGGAAGTTATGCATAAAAAGATTTTGTTATTTTCCTCTTAATTTCTAAGGCTTACAGACTAAATGGTTTCAGAAAATAATCTTCCTTGCGATTTAAAAGTAAAAGAAGGGGAAAATGATGAATAAGAAGAGAGACATGGTGACAGAGCAAGCCTTTGATACCATTATAATCCTCCTTTCTACACTTACTAGTTTTAATCGTTAGCAGTAACTCATTCATTTCTATAAATACTAAAGTGTGAGTAGGGAAAAAGTGGTTTCTGGAAACACTTACGCCAGCATAAAGCTAGTGTATTATAGGACTAAGCCTGCTTATTGCATAAATAATCGAGAGCTGGTATCTGTCCGGAAGAACTCAAAACGAATACACTGCTACTTGACCTTATATGTAGTCCCAAGTAGTATGCCCAGCCTCAGGGAAAGCATCCGAGCAAAATAAACCTTCTAAGAACCATTTTTGAAATTACTTTACACTTCTTTTTAGGGAGAGAATGCCTTCGGTGTGAAGGTTAAGAAAAATGATAAAATACCTCTTTTTCCTTAAAAGAATCTTAAAGAAGAATGCAGCCTGTACCTCTCTGATCACTTCTGTAGCGAGAGGCAGCAGTCGCGACTGCCCTTTATGCTGAGGCGCCAGGCTCGGAATCATGGCGAAAGACCGCCTCCCACAGTCGTTGCCATGGATACAAGCTCTGCTCTTGCTCGCATCTCGGATGACAGTTACTCCCGACAATGCAAGCGCCGTGCTCTTTACGAGGCATTTTGTATGTAATGTTTACTTCAATCCTCACAATCTTTACACCGAGGAAGGAGGGTTTTACTCTCCCTATATTCCCAGTGAGGGAGTCACACACCCAGTGAGCTTAATTCGTTTCCCGAGGTGCCCTGGCTTTAAGGAACGGAAGCGTGTGATGTGAACCCAGTACTGTCTTTCGCTGAAAGCTGTGGTCTTAGCCACTTCATGTACTTTACTCTGACTTAAAAGAAACTTTTACACTTGGTACTGTTCACACTATTCCGGCCAGAAAGCCGAGTCAAGATGACGTTATGCAGGGTTATGGAAAAAGCCATTGCATGTCCCCAGAGTCCACATGTCAAAAAAATTTTCCATACTAAATATTTTCCGTATTTCCCATCTTAAATATGAATTCTGAGAAGAGAACTTTTGCTAAGATGTCAAATGCATTCAGAAGGAACAGCAGTTGTACAAACTGCGTTTTTACACCCTAAAACACTAAGAAGGAATCGGGCAAAACCGTTTTATGCTCCCCTGCATGGGTCGCTTTTGATTAAATTTCACGGATTCAGTCAATTAAGCTTTTTTTTTAACAGGTATAATTTTGACAGAGTTAAGATTTATTCATATAGGAAAATGTTCGTTTGTCAAAAAAGGAAAAGATTATTTTGCTTTCCAGAATTGGCCTGACAAAGTCATTGTTTGCATTTTTGTTTTTGGCATTAAAAATATAATACTTTCTAAGAGCGTTCCGTGTATTGGAATCTCTTCTGACTCCAGGATTTCATAGAATGAGAAAAGGATTGTCAGGGAAATCAGAAACTTAAATTAAAAGTTTAATTCCCTGAACAGTCGAAACAATTGTGGGTGAGGAAAAGAAAGAATATTTTCCTCAATAAAGGTTTCCTTAGAAAAAGGAAATACAATTTGTATCATTTGATCCCTAACCACTTTGTCTTTCGGAAGTTATGCATAAAAAGATTTTGTTATTTTCCTCTTAATTTCTAAGGCTTACAGACTAAATGGTTTCAGAAAATAATCTTCCTTGCGATTTAAAAGTAAAAGAAGGGGAAAATGATGAATAAGAAGAGAGACATGGTGACAGAGCAAGCCTTTGATACCATTATAATCCTCCTTTCTACACTTACTAGTTTTAATCGTTAGCAGTAACTCATTCATTTCTATAAATACTAAAGTGTGAGTAGGGAAAAAGTGGTTTCTGGAAACACTTACGCCAGCATAAAGCTAGTGTATTATAGGACTAAGCCTGCTTATTGCATAAATAATCGAGAGCTGGTATCTGTCCGGAAGAACTCAAAACGAATACACTGCTACTTGACCTTATATGTAGTCCCAAGTAGTATGCCCAGCCTCAGGGAAAGCATCCGAGCAAAATAAACCTTCTAAGAACCATTTTTGAAATTACTTTACACTTCTTTTTAGGGAGAGAATGCCTTCGGTGTGAAGGTTAAGAAAAATGATAAAATACCTCTTTTTCCTTAAAAGAATCTTAAAGAAGAATGCAGCCTGTACCTCTCTGATCACTTCTGTAGCGAGAGGCAGCAGTCGCGACTGCCCTTTATGCTGAGGCGCCAGGCTCGGAATCATGGCGAAAGACCGCCTCCCACAGTCGTTGCCATGGATACAAGCTCTGCTCTTGCTCGCATCTCGGATGACAGTTACTCCCGACAATGCAAGCGCCGTGCTCTTTACGAGGCATTTTGTATGTAATGTTTACTTCAATCCTCACAATCTTTACACCGAGGAAGGAGGGTTTTACTCTCCCTATATTCCCAGTGAGGGAGTCACACACCCAGTGAGCTTAATTCGTTTCCCGAGGTGCCCTGGCTTTAAGGAACGGAAGCGTGTGATGTGAACCCAGTACTGTCTTTCGCTGAAAGCTGTGGTCTTAGCCACTTCATGTACTTTACTCTGACTTAAAAGAAACTTTTACACTTGGTACTGTTCACACTATTCCGGCCAGAAAGCCGAGTCAAGATGACGTTATGCAGGGTTATGGAAAAAGCCATTGCATGTCCCCAGAGTCCACATGTCAAAAAAATTTTCCATACTAAATATTTTCCGTATTTCCCATCTTAAATATGAATTCTGAGAAGAGAACTTTTGCTAAGATGTCAAATGCATTCAGAAGGAACAGCAGTTGTACAAACTGCGTTTTTACACCCTAAAACACTAAGAAGGAATCGGGCAAAACCGTTTTATGCTCCCCTGCATGGGTCGCTTTTGATTAAATTTCACGGATTCAGTCAATTAAGCTTTTTTTTTAACAGGTATAATTTTGACAGAGTTAAGATTTATTCATATAGGAAAATGTTCGTTTGTCAAAAAAGGAAAAGATTATTTTGCTTTCCAGAATTGGCCTGACAAAGTCATTGTTTGCATTTTTGTTTTTGGCATTAAAAATATAATACTTTCTAAGAGCGTTCCGTGTATTGGAATCTCTTCTGACTCCAGGATTTCATAGAATGAGAAAAGGATTGTCAGGGAAATCAGAAACTTAAATTAAAAGTTTAATTCCCTGAACAGTCGAAACAATTGTGGGTGAGGAAAAGAAAGAATATTTTCCTCAATAAAGGTTTCCTTAGAAAAAGGAAATACAATTTGTATCATTTGATCCCTAACCACTTTGTCTTTCGGAAGTTATGCATAAAAAGATTTTGTTATTTTCCTCTTAATTTCTAAGGCTTACAGACTAAATGGTTTCAGAAAATAATCTTTCTTGCGATTTAAAAGTAAAAGAAGGGGAAAATGATGAATAAGAAGAGAGACATGGTGACAGAGCAAGCCTTTGATACCATTATAATCCTCCTTTCTACACTTACTAGTTTTAATCGTTAGCAGTAACTCATTCATTTCTATAAATACTAAAGTGTGAGTAGGGAAAAAGTGGTTTCTGGAAACACTTACGCCAGCATAAAGCTAGTGTATTATAGGACTAAGCCTGCTTATTGCATAAATAATCGAGAGCTGGTATCTGTCCGGAAGAACTCAAAACGAATACACTGCTACTTGACCTTATATGTAGTCCCAAGTAGTATGCCCAGCCTCAGGGAAAGCATCCGAGCAAAATAAACCTTCTAAGAACCATTTTTGAAATTACTTTACACTTCTTTTTAGGGAGAGAATGCCTTCGGTGTGAAGGTTAAGAAAAATGATAAAATACCTCTTTTTCCTTAAAAGAATCTTAAAGAAGAATGCAGCCTGTACCTCTCTGATCACTTCTGTAGCGAGAGGCAGCAGTCGCGACTGCCCTTTATGCTGAGGCGCCAGGCTCGGAATCATGGCGAAAGACCGCCTCCCACAGTCGTTGCCATGGATACAAGCTCTGCTCTTGCTCGCATCTCGGATGACAGTTACTCCCGACAATGCAAGCGCCGTGCTCTTTACGAGGCATTTTGTATGTAATGTTTACTTCAATCCTCACAATCTTTACACCGAGGAAGGAGGGTTTTACTCTCCCTATATTCCCAGTGAGGGAGTCACACACCCAGTGAGCTTAATTCGTTTCCCGAGGTGCCCTGGCTTTAAGGAACGGAAGCGTGTGATGTGAACCCAGTACTGTCTTTCGCTGAAAGCTGTGGTCTTAGCCACTTCATGTACTTTACTCTGACTTAAAAGAAACTTTTACACTTGGTACTGTTCACACTATTCCGGCCAGAAAGCCGAGTCAAGATGACGTTATGCAGGGTTATGGAAAAAGCCATTGCATGTCCCCAGAGTCCACATGTCAAAAAAATTTTCCATACTAAATATTTTCCGTATTTCCCATCTTAAATATGAATTCTGAGAAGAGAACTTTTGCTAAGATGTCAAATGCATTCAGTAGGAACAGCAGTTGTACAAACTGCGTTTTTACACCCTAAAACACTAGGAAGGAAACGGGCAAAACCGTTTTATGCTCCCCTGCATGGGTCGCTTTTGATTAAATTTCACGGATTCAGTCAATTAAGCTTTTTTTTAACAGGTATAATTTTGACAGAGTTAAGATTTATTCGTGTAGGAAAATGTTCGTTTGTCAAAAAAGGAAAAGATTATTTTGCTTTCCAGAATTGGCCTGACAAAGTCATTGTTTGCATTTTTGTTTTTGGCATTAAAAATATAATACTTTCTAAGAGCGTTCCGTGTATTGGAATCTCTTCTGACTCCAGGATTTCATAGAATGAGAAAAGGATTGTCAGGGAAATCAGAAACTTAAATTAAAAGTTTAATTCCCTGAACAGTCGAAACAATTGTGGGTGAGGAAAAGAAAGAATATTTTCCTCAATAAAGGTTTCCTTAGAAAAAGGAAATACAATTTGTATCATTTGATCCCTAACCACTTTGTCTTTCGGAAGTTATGCGTAAAAAGATTTTGTTATTTTCCTCTTAATTTCTAAGGCTTACAGACTAAATGGTTTCAGAAAATAATCTTCCTTGCGATTTAAAAGTAAAAGAAGGGGAAAATGATGAATAAGAAGAGAGACATGGTGACAGAGCAAGCCTTTGATACCATTATAATCCTCCTTTCTACACTTACTAGTTTTAATCGTTAGCAGTAACTCATTCATTTCTATAAATACTAAAGTGTGAGTAGGGAAAAAGTGGTTTCTGGAAACACTTACGCCAGCATAAAGCTAGTGTATTATAGGACTAAGCCTGCTTATTGCATAAATAATCGAGAGCTGGTATCTGTCCGGAAGAACTCAAAACGAATACACTGCTACTTGACCTTATATGTAGTCCCAAGTAGTATGCCCAGCCTCAGGGAAAGCATCCGAGCAAAATAAACCTTCTAAGAACCATTTTTGAAATTACTTTACACTTCTTTTTAGGGAGAGAATGCCTTCGGTGTGAAGGTTAAGAAAAATGATAAAATACCTCTTTTTCCTTAAAAGAATCTTAAAGAAGAATGCAGCCTGTACCTCTCTGATCACTTCTGTAGCGAGAGGCAGCAGTCGCGACTGCCCTTTATGCTGAGGCGCCAGGCTCGGAATCATGGCGAAAGACCGCCTCCCACAGTCGTTGCCATGGATACAAGCTCTGCTCTTGCTCGCATCTCGGATGACAGTTACTCCCGACAATGCAAGCGCCGTGCTCTTTACGAGGCATTTTGTATGTAATGTTTACTTCAATCCTCACAATCTTTACACCGAGGAAGGAGGGTTTTACTCTCCCTATATTCCCAGTGAGGGAGTCACACACCCAGTGAGCTTAATTCGTTTCCCGAGGTGCCCTGGCTTTAAGGAACGGAAGCGTGTGATGTGAACCCAGTACTGTCTTTCGCTGAAAGCTGTGGTCTTAGCCACTTCATGTACTTTACTCTGACTTAAAAGAAACTTTTACACTTGGTACTGTTCACACTATTCCGGCCAGAAAGCCGAGTCAAGATGACGTTATGCAGGGTTATGGAAAAAGCCATTGCATGTCCCCAGAGTCCACATGTCAAAAAAATTTTCCATACTAAATATTTTCCGTATTTCCCATCTTAAATATGAATTCTGAGAAGAGAACTTTTGCTAAGATGTCAAATGCATTCAGAAGGAACAGCAGTTGTACAAACTGCGTTTTTACACCCTAAAACACTAAGAAGGAATCGGGCAAAACCGTTTTATGCTCCCCTGCATGGGTCGCTTTTGATTAAATTTCACGGATTCAGTCAATTAAGCTTTTTTTTTAACAGGTATAATTTTGACAGAGTTAAGATTTATTCATATAGGAAAATGTTCGTTTGTCAAAAAAGGAAAAGATTATTTTGCTTTCCAGAATTGGCCTGACAAAGTCATTGTTTGCATTTTTGTTTTTGGCATTAAAAATATAATACTTTCTAAGAGCGTTCCGTGTATTGGAATCTCTTCTGACTCCAGGATTTCATAGAATGAGAAAAGGATTGTCAGGGAAATCAGAAACTTAAATTAAAAGTTTAATTCCCTGAACAGTCGAAACAATTGTGGGTGAGGAAAAGAAAGAATATTTTCCTCAATAAAGGTTTCCTTAGAAAAAGGAAATACAATTTGTATCATTTGATCCCTAACCACTTTGTCTTTCGGAAGTTATGCATAAAAAGATTTTGTTATTTTCCTCTTAATTTCTAAGGCTTACAGACTAAATGGTTTCAGAAAATAATCTTTCTTGCGATTTAAAAGTAAAAGAAGGGGAAAATGATGAATAAGAAGAGAGACATGGTGACAGAGCAAGCCTTTGATACCATTATAATCCTCCTTTCTACACTTACTAGTTTTAATCGTTAGCAGTAACTCATTCATTTCTATAAATACTAAAGTGTGAGTAGGGAAAAAGTGGTTTCTGGAAACACTTACGCCAGCATAAAGCTAGTGTATTATAGGACTAAGCCTGCTTATTGCATAAATAATCGAGAGCTGGTATCTGTCCGGAAGAACTCAAAACGAATACACTGCTACTTGACCTTATATGTAGTCCCAAGTAGTATGCCCAGCCTCAGGGAAAGCATCCGAGCAAAATAAACCTTCTAAGAACCATTTTTGAAATTACTTTACACTTCTTTTTAGGGAGAGAATGCCTTCGGTGTGAAGGTTAAGAAAAATGATAAAATACCTCTTTTTCCTTAAAAGAATCTTAAAGAAGAATGCAGCCTGTACCTCTCTGATCACTTCTGTAGCGAGAGGCAGCAGTCGCGACTGCCCTTTATGCTGAGGCGCCAGGCTCGGAATCATGGCGAAAGACCGCCTCCCACAGTCGTTGCCATGGATACAAGCTCTGCTCTTGCTCGCATCTCGGATGACAGTTACTCCCGACAATGCAAGCGCCGTGCTCTTTACGAGGCATTTTGTATGTAATGTTTACTTCAATCCTCACAATCTTTACACCGAGGAAGGAGGGTTTTACTCTCCCTATATTCCCAGTGAGGGAGTCACACACCCAGTGAGCTTAATTCGTTTCCCGAGGTGCCCTGGCTTTAAGGAACGGAAGCGTGTGATGTGAACCCAGTACTGTCTTTCGCTGAAAGCTGTGGTCTTAGCCACTTCATGTACTTTACTCTGACTTAAAAGAAACTTTTACACTTGGTACTGTTCACACTATTCCGGCCAGAAAGCCGAGTCAAGATGACGTTATGCAGGGTTATGGAAAAAGCCATTGCATGTCCCCAGAGTCCACATGTCAAAAAAATTTTCCATACTAAATATTTTCCGTATTTCCCATCTTAAATATGAATTCTGAGAAGAGAACTTTTGCTAAGATGTCAAATGCATTCAGAAGGAACAGCAGTTGTACAAACTGCGTTTTTACACCCTAAAACACTAAGAAGGAATCGGGCAAAACCGTTTTATGCTCCCCTGCATGGGTCGCTTTTGATTAAATTTCACGGATTCAGTCAATTAAGCTTTTTTTTTAACAGGTATAATTTTGACAGAGTTAAGATTTATTCGTATAGGAAAATGTTCGTTTGTCAAAAAAGGAAAAGATTATTTTGCTTTCCAGAATTGGCCTGACAAAGTCATTGTTTGCATTTTTGTTTTTGGCATTAAAAATATAATACTTTCTAAGAGCGTTCCGTGTATTGGAATCTCTTCTGACTCCAGGATTTCATAGAATGAGAAAAGGATTGTCAGGGAAATCGGAAACTTAAATTAAAAGTTTAATTCCCTGAACAGTCGAAACAATTGTGGGTGAGGAAAAGAAAGAATATTTTCCTCAATAAAGGTTTCCTTAGAAAAAGGAAATACAATTTGTATCATTTGATCCCTAACCACTTTGTCTTTCGGAAGTTATGCATAAAAAGATTTTGTTATTTTCCTCTTAATTTCTAAGGCTTACAGACTAAATGGTTTCAGAAAATAATCTTTCTTGCGATTTAAAAGTAAAAGAAGGGGAAAATGATGAATAAGAAGAGAGACATGGTGACAGAGCAAGCCTTTGATACCATTATAATCCTCCTTTCTACACTTACTAGTTTTAATCGTTAGCAGTAACTCATTCATTTCTATAAATACTAAAGTGTGAGTAGGGAAAAAGTGGTTTCTGGAAACACTTACGCCAGCATAAAGCTAGTGTATTATAGGACTAAGCCTGCTTATTGCATAAATAATCGAGAGCTGGTATCTGTCCGGAAGAACTCAAAACGAATACACTGCTACTTGACCTTATATGTAGTCCCAAGTAGTATGCCCAGCCTCAGGGAAAGCATCCGAGCAAAATAAACCTTCTAAGAACCATTTTTGAAATTACTTTACACTTCTTTTTAGGGAGAGAATGCCTTCGGTGTGAAGGTTAAGAAAAATGATAAAATACCTCTTTTTCCTTAAAAGAATCTTAAAGAAGAATGCAGCCTGTACCTCTCTGATCACTTCTGTAGCGAGAGGCAGCAGTCGCGACTGCCCTTTATGCTGAGGCGCCAGGCTCGGAATCATGGCGAAAGACCGCCTCCCACAGTCGTTGCCATGGATACAAGCTCTGCTCTTGCTCGCATCTCGGATGACAGTTACTCCCGACAATGCAAGCGCCGTGCTCTTTACGAGGCATTTTGTATGTAATGTTTACTTCAATCCTCACAATCTTTACACCGAGGAAGGAGGGTTTTACTCTCCCTATATTCCCAGTGAGGGAGTCACACACCCAGTGAGCTTAATTCGTTTCCCGAGGTGCCCTGGCTTTAAGGAACGGAAGCGTGTGATGTGAACCCAGTACTGTCTTTCGCTGAAAGCTGTGGTCTTAGCCACTTCATGTACTTTACTCTGACTTAAAAGAAACTTTTACACTTGGTACTGTTCACACTATTCCGGCCAGAAAGCCGAGTCAAGATGACGTTATGCAGGGTTATGGAAAAAGCCATTGCATGTCCCCAGAGTCCACATGTCAAAAAAATTTTCCATACTAAATATTTTCCGTATTTCCCATCTTAAATATGAATTCTGAGAAGAGAACTTTTGCTAAGATGTCAAATGCATTCAGAAGGAACAGCAGTTGTACAAACTGCGTTTTTACACCCTAAAACACTAAGAAGGAATCGGGCAAAACCGTTTTATGCTCCCCTGCATGGGTCGCTTTTGATTAAATTTCACGGATTCAGTCAATTAAGCTTTTTTTTTAACAGGTATAATTTTGACAGAGTTAAGATTTATTCATATAGGAAAATGTTCGTTTGTCAAAAAAGGAAAAGATTATTTTGCTTTCCAGAATTGGCCTGACAAAATCATTGTTTGCATTTTTGTTTTAGGCATTAAAAATATAATACTTTCTAAGAGCGTTCCGTGTATTGGAATCTCTTCTGACTCCAGGATTTCATAGAATGAGAAAAGGATTGTCAGGGAAATCAGAAACTTAAATTAAAAGTTTAATTCCCTGAACAGTCGAAACAATTGTGGGTGAGGAAAAGAAAGAATATTTTCCTCAATAAAGGTTTCCTTAGAAAAAGGAAATACAATTTGTATCATTTGATCCCTAACCACTTTGTCTTTCGGAAGTTATGCATAAAAAGATTTTGTTATTTTCCTCTTAATTTCTAAGGCTTACAGACTAAATGGTTTCAGAAAATAATCTTTCTTGCGATTTAAAAGTAAAAGAAGGGGAAAATGATGAATAAGAAGAGAGACATGGTGACAGAGCAAGCCTTTGATACCATTATAATCCTCCTTTCTACACTTACTAGTTTTAATCGTTAGCAGTAACTCATTCATTTCTATAAATACTAAAGTGTGAGTAGGGAAAAAGTGGTTTCTGGAAACACTTACGCCAGCATAAAGCTAGTGTATTATAGGACTAAGCCTGCTTATTGCATAAATAATCGAGAGCTGGTATCTGTCCGGAAGAACTCAAAACGAATACACTGCTACTTGACCTTATATGTAGTCCCAAGTAGTATGCCCAGCCTCAGGGAAAGCATCCGAGCAAAATAAACCTTCTAAGAACCATTTTTGAAATTACTTTACACTTCTTTTTAGGGAGAGAATGCCTTCGGTGTGAAGGTTAAGAAAAATGATAAAATACCTCTTTTTCCTTAAAAGAATCTTAAAGAAGAATGCAGCCTGTACCTCTCTGATCACTTCTGTAGCGAGAGGCAGCAGTCGCGACTGCCCTTTATGCTGAGGCGCCAGGCTCGGAATCATGGCGAAAGACCGCCTCCCACAGTCGTTGCCATGGATACAAGCTCTGCTCTTGCTCGCATCTCGGATGACAGTTACTCCCGACAATGCAAGCGCCGTGCTCTTTACGAGGCATTTTGTATGTAATGTTTACTTCAATCCTCACAATCTTTACACCGAGGAAGGAGGGTTTTACTCTCCCTATATTCCCAGTGAGGGAGTCACACACCCAGTGAGCTTAATTCGTTTCCCGAGGTGCCCTGGCTTTAAGGAACGGAAGCGTGTGATGTGAACCCAGTACTGTCTTTCGCTGAAAGCTGTGGTCTTAGCCCCTTCATGTACTTTACTCTGACTTAAAAGAAACTTTTACACTTGGTACTGTTCACACTATTCCGGCCAGAAAGCCGAGTCAAGATGACGTTATGCAGGGTTATGGAAAAAGCCATTGCATGTCCCCAGAGTCCACATGTCAAAAAAATTTTCCATACTAAATATTTTCCGTATTTCCCATCTTAAATATGAATTCTGAGAAGAGAACTTTTGCTAAGATGTCAAATGCATTCAGAAGGAACAGCAGTTGTACAAACTGCGTTTTTACACCCTAAAACACTAAGAAGGAATCGGGCAAAACCGTTTTATGCTCCCCTGCATGGGTCGCTTTTGATTAAATTTCACGGATTCAGTCAATTAAGCTTTTTTTTTAACAGGTATAATTTTGACAGAGTTAAGATTTATTCATATAGGAAAATGTTCGTTTGTCAAAAAAGGAAAAGATTATTTTGCTTTCCAGAATTGGCCTGACAAAGTCATTGTTTGCATTTTTGTTTTAGGCATTAAAAATATAATACTTTCTAAGAGCGTTCCGTGTATTGGAATCTCTTCTGACTCCAGGATTTCATAGAATGAGAAAAGGATTGTCAGGGAAATCAGAAACTTAAATTAAAAGTTTAATTCCCTGAACAGTCGAAACAATTGTGGGTGAGGAAAAGAAAGAATATTTTCCTCAATAAAGGTTTCCTTAGAAAAAGGAAATACAATTTGTATCATTTGATCCCTAACCACTTTGTCTTTCGGAAGTTATGCATAAAAAGATTTTGTTATTTTCCTCTTAATTTCTAAGGCTTACAGACTAAATGGTTTCAGAAAATAATCTTTCTTGCGATTTAAAAGTAAAAGAAGGGGAAAATGATGAATAAGAAGAGAGACATGGTGACAGAGCAAGCCTTTGATACCATTATAATCCTCCTTTCTACACTTACTAGTTTTAATCGTTAGCAGTAACTCATTCATTTCTATAAATACTAAAGTGTGAGTAGGGAAAAAGTGGTTTCTGGAAACACTTACGCCAGCATAAAGCTAGTGTATTATAGGACTAAGCCTGCTTATTGCATAAATAATCGAGAGCTGGTATCTGTCCGGAAGAACTCAAAACGAATACACTGCTACTTGACCTTATATGTAGTCCCAAGTAGTATGCCCAGCCTCAGGGAAAGCATCCGAGCAAAATAAACCTTCTAAGAACCATTTTTGAAATTACTTTACACTTCTTTTTAGGGAGAGAATGCCTTCGGTGTGAAGGTTAAGAAAAATGATAAAATACCTCTTTTTCCTTAAAAGAATCTTAAAGAAGAATGCAGCCTGTACCTCTCTGATCACTTCTGTAGCGAGAGGCAGCAGTCGCGACTGCCCTTTATGCTGAGGCGCCAGGCTCGGAATCATGGCGAAAGACCGCCTCCCACAGTCGTTGCCATGGATACAAGCTCTGCTCTTGCTCGCATCTCGGATGACAGTTACTCCCGACAATGCAAGCGCCGTGCTCTTTACGAGGCATTTTGTATGTAATGTTTACTTCAATCCTCACAATCTTTACACCGAGGAAGGAGGGTTTTACTCTCCCTATATTCCCAGTGAGGGAGTCACACACCCAGTGAGCTTAATTCGTTTCCCGAGGTGCCCTGGCTTTAAGGAACGGAAGCGTGTGATGTGAACCCAGTACTGTCTTTCGCTGAAAGCTGTGGTCTTAGCCACTTCATGTACTTTACTCTGACTTAAAAGAAACTTTTACACTTGGTACTGTTCACACTATTCCGGCCAGAAAGCCGAGTCAAGATGACGTTATGCAGGGTTATGGAAAAAGCCATTGCATGTCCCCAGAGTCCACATGTCAAAAAAATTTTCCATACTAAATATTTTCCGTATTTCCCATCTTAAATATGAATTCTGAGAAGAGAACTTTTGCTAAGATGTCAAATGCATTCAGTAGGAACAGCAGTTGTACAAACTGCGTTTTTACACCCTAAAACACTAGGAAGGAAACGGGCAAAACCGTTTTATGCTCCCCTGCATGGGTCGCTTTTGATTAAATTTCACGGATTCAGTCAATTAAGCTTTTTTTTAACAGGTATAATTTTGACAGAGTTAAGATTTATTCGTGTAGGAAAATGTTCGTTTGTCAAAAAAGGAAAAGATTATTTTGCTTTCCAGAATTGGCCTGACAAAGTCATTGTTTGCATTTTTGTTTTTGGCATTAAAAATATAATACTTTCTAAGAGCGTTCCGTGTATTGGAATCTCTTCTGACTCCAGGATTTCATAGAATGAGAAAAGGATTGTCAGGGAAATCAGAAACTTAAATTAAAAGTTTAATTCCCTGAACAGTCGAAACAATTGTGGGTGAGGAAAAGAAAGAATATTTTCCTCAATAAAGGTTTCCTTAGAAAAAGGAAATACAATTTGTATCATTTGATCCCTAACCACTTTGTCTTTCGGAAGTTATGCGTAAAAAGATTTTGTTATTTTCCTCTTAATTTCTAAGGCTTACAGACTAAATGGTTTCAGAAAATAATCTTCCTTGCGATTTAAAAGTAAAAGAAGGGGAAAATGATGAATAAGAAGAGAGACATGGTGACAGAGCAAGCCTTTGATACCATTATAATCCTCCTTTCTACACTTACTAGTTTTAATCGTTAGCAGTAACTCATTCATTTCTATAAATACTAAAGTGTGAGTAGGGAAAAAGTGGTTTCTGGAAACACTTACGCCACCATAAAGCTAGTGTATTATAGGACTAAGCCTGCTTATTGCATAAATAATCGAGAGCTGGTATCTGTCCGGAAGAACTCAAAACGAATACACTGCTACTTGACCTTATATGTAGTCCCAAGTAGTATGCCCAGCCTCAGGGAAAGCATCCGAGCAAAATAAACCTTCTAAGAACCATTTTTGAAATTACTTTACACTTCTTTTTAGGGAGAGAATGCCTTCGGTGTGAAGGTTAAGAAAAATGATAAAATACCTCTTTTTCCTTAAAAGAATCTTAAAGAAGAATGCAGCCTGTACCTCTCTGATCACTTCTGTAGCGAGAGGCAGCAGTCGCGACTGCCCTTTATGCTGAGGCGCCAGGCTCGGAATCATGGCGAAAGACCGCCTCCCACAGTCGTTGCCATGGATACAAGCTCTGCTCTTGCTCGCATCTCGGATGACAGTTACTCCCGACAATGCAAGCGCCGTGCTCTTTACGAGGCATTTTGTATGTAATGTTTACTTCAATCCTCACAATCTTTACACCGAGGAAGGAGGGTTTTACTCTCCCTATATTCCCAGTGAGGGAGTCACACACCCAGTGAGCTTAATTCGTTTCCCGAGGTGCCCTGGCTTTAAGGAACGGAAGCGTGTGATGTGAACCCAGTACTGTCTTTCGCTGAAAGCTGTGGTCTTAGCCACTTCATGTACTTTACTCTGACTTAAAAGAAACTTTTACACTTGGTACTGTTCACACTATTCCGGCCAGAAAGCCGAGTCAAGATGACGTTATGCAGGGTTATGGAAAAAGCCATTGCATGTCCCCAGAGTCCACATGTCAAAAAAATTTTCCATACTAAATATTTTCCGTATTTCCCATCTTAAATATGAATTCTGAGAAGAGAACTTTTGCTAAGATGTCAAATGCATTCAGAAGGAACAGCAGTTGTACAAACTGCGTTTTTACACCCTAAAACACTAAGAAGGAATCGGGCAAAACCGTTTTATGCTCCCCTGCATGGGTCGCTTTTGATTAAATTTCACGGATTCAGTCAATTAAGCTTTTTTTTTAACAGGTATAATTTTGACAGAGTTAAGATTTATTCGTATAGGAAAATGTTCGTTTGTCAAAAAAGGAAAAGATTATTTTGCTTTCCAGAATTGGCCTGACAAAGTCATTGTTTGCATTTTTGTTTTTGGCATTAAAAATATAATACTTTCTAAGAGCGTTCCGTGTATTGGAATCTCTTCTGACTCCAGGATTTCATAGAATGAGAAAAGGATTGTCAGGGAAATCAGAAACTTAAATTAAAAGTTTAATTCCCTGAACAGTCGAAACAATTGTGGGTGAGGAAAAGAAAGAATATTTTCCTCAATAAAGGTTTCCTTAGAAAAAGGAAATACAATTTGTATCATTTGATCCCTAACCACTTTGTCTTTCGGAAGTTATGCATAAAAAGATTTTGTTATTTTCCTCTTAATTTCTAAGGCTTACAGACTAAATGGTTTCAGAAAATAATCTTTCTTGCGATTTAAAAGTAAAAGAAGGGGAAAATGATGAATAAGAAGAGAGACATGGTGACAGAGCAAGCCTTTGATACCATTATAATCCTCCTTTCTACACTTACTAGTTTTAATCGTTAGCAGTAACTCATTCATTTCTATAAATACTAAAGTGTGAGTAGGGAAAAAGTGGTTTCTGGAAACACTTACGCCAGCATAAAGCTAGTGTATTATAGGACTAAGCCTGCTTATTGCATAAATAATCGAGAGCTGGTATCTGTCCGGAAGAACTCAAAACGAATACACTGCTACTTGACCTTATATGTAGTCCCAAGTAGTATGCCCAGCCTCAGGGAAAGCATCCGAGCAAAATAAACCTTCTAAGAACCATTTTTGAAATTACTTTACACTTCTTTTTAGGGAGAGAATGCCTTCGGTGTGAAGGTTAAGAAAAATGATAAAATACCTCTTTTTCCTTAAAAGAATCTTAAAGAAGAATGCAGCCTGTACCTCTCTGATCACTTCTGTAGCGAGAGGCAGCAGTCGCGACTGCCCTTTATGCTGAGGCGCCAGGCTCGGAATCATGGCGAAAGACCGCCTCCCACAGTCGTTGCCATGGATACAAGCTCTGCTCTTGCTCGCATCTCGGATGACAGTTACTCCCGACAATGCAAGCGCCGTGCTCTTTACGAGGCATTTTGTATGTAATGTTTACTTCAATCCTCACAATCTTTACACCGAGGAAGGAGGGTTTTACTCTCCCTATATTCCCAGTGAGGGAGTCACACACCCAGTGAGCTTAATTCGTTTCCCGAGGTGCCCTGGCTTTAAGGAACGGAAGCGTGTGATGTGAACCCAGTACTGTCTTTCGCTGAAAGCTGTGGTCTTAGCCACTTCATGTACTTTACTCTGACTTAAAAGAAACTTTTACACTTGGTACTGTTCACACTATTCCGGCCAGAAAGCCGAGTCAAGATGACGTTATGCAGGGTTATGGAAAAAGCCATTGCATGTCCCCAGAGTCCACATGTCAAAAAAATTTTCCATACTAAATATTTTCCGTATTTCCCATCTTAAATATGAATTCTGAGAAGAGAACTTTTGCTAAGATGTCAAATGCATTCAGTAGGAACAGCAGTTGTACAAACTGCGTTTTTACACCCTAAAACACTAGGAAGGAAACGGGCAAAACCGTTTTATGCTCCCCTGCATGGGTCGCTTTTGATTAAATTTCACGGATTCAGTCAATTAAGCTTTTTTTTAACAGGTATAATTTTGACAGAGTTAAGATTTATTCGTGTAGGAAAATGTTCGTTTGTCAAAAAAGGAAAAGATTATTTTGCTTTCCAGAATTGGCCTGACAAAGTCATTGTTTGCATTTTTGTTTTTGGCATTAAAAATATAATACTTTCTAAGAGCGTTCCGTGTATTGGAATCTCTTCTGACTCCAGGATTTCATAGAATGAGAAAAGGATTGTCAGGGAAATCAGAAACTTAAATTAAAAGTTTAATTCCCTGAACAGTCGAAACAATTGTGGGTGAGGAAAAGAAAGAATATTTTCCTCAATAAAGGTTTCCTTAGAAAAAGGAAATACAATTTGTATCATTTGATCCCTAACCACTTTGTCTTTCGGAAGTTATGCATAAAAAGATTTTGTTATTTTCCTCTTAATTTCTAAGGCTTACAGACTAAATGGTTTCAGAAAATAATCTTCCTTGCGATTTAAAAGTAAAAGAAGGGGAAAATGATGAATAAGAAGAGAGACATGGTGACAGAGCAAGCCTTTGATACCATTATAATCCTCCTTTCTACACTTACTAGTTTTAATCGTTAGCAGTAACTCATTCATTTCTATAAATACTAAAGTGTGAGTAGGGAAAAAGTGGTTTCTGGAAACACTTACGCCAGCATAAAGCTAGTGTATTATAGGACTAAGCCTGCTTATTGCATAAATAATCGAGAGCTGGTATCTGTCCGGAAGAACTCAAAACGAATACACTGCTACTTGACCTTATATGTAGTCCCAAGTAGTATGCCCAGCCTCAGGGAAAGCATCCGAGCAAAATAAACCTTCTAAGAACCATTTTTGAAATTACTTTACACTTCTTTTTAGGGAGAGAATGCCTTCGGTGTGAAGGTTAAGAAAAATGATAAAATACCTCTTTTTCCTTAAAAGAATCTTAAAGAAGAATGCAGCCTGTACCTCTCTGATCACTTCTGTAGCGAGAGGCAGCAGTCGCGACTGCCCTTTATGCTGAGGCGCCAGGCTCGGAATCATGGCGAAAGACCGCCTCCCACAGTCGTTGCCATGGATACAAGCTCTGCTCTTGCTCGCATCTCGGATGACAGTTACTCCCGACAATGCAAGCGCCGTGCTCTTTACGAGGCATTTTGTATGTAATGTTTACTTCAATCCTCACAATCTTTACACCGAGGAAGGAGGGTTTTACTCTCCCTATATTCCCAGTGAGGGAGTCACACACCCAGTGAGCTTAATTCGTTTCCCGAGGTGCCCTGGCTTTAAGGAACGGAAGCGTGTGATGTGAACCCAGTACTGTCTTTCGCTGAAAGCTGTGGTCTTAGCCACTTCATGTACTTTACTCTGACTTAAAAGAAACTTTTACACTTGGTACTGTTCACACTATTCCGGCCAGAAAGCCGAGTCAAGATGACGTTATGCAGGGTTATGGAAAAAGCCATTGCATGTCCCCAGAGTCCACATGTCAAAAAAATTTTCCATACTAAATATTTTCCGTATTTCCCATCTTAAATATGAATTCTGAGAAGAGAACTTTTGCTAAGATGTCAAATGCATTCAGAAGGAACAGCAGTTGTACAAACTGCGTTTTTACACCCTAAAACACTAAGAAGGAATCGGGCAAAACCGTTTTATGCTCCCCTGCATGGGTCGCTTTTGATTAAATTTCACGGATTCAGTCAATTAAGCTTTTTTTTTAACAGGTATAATTTTGACAGAGTTAAGATTTATTCGTGTAGGAAAATGTTCGTTTGTCAAAAAAGGAAAAGATTATTTTGCTTTCCAGAATTGGCCTGACAAAGTCATTGTTTGCATTTTTGTTTTTGGCATTAAAAATATAATACTTTCTAAGAGCGTTCCGTGTATTGGAATCTCTTCTGACTCCAGGATTTCATAGAATGAGAAAAGGATTGTCAGGGAAATCAGAAACTTAAATTAAAAGTTTAATTCCCTGAACAGTCGAAACAATTGTGGGTGAGGAAAAGAAAGAATATTTTCCTCAATAAAGGTTTCCTTAGAAAAAGGAAATACAATTTGTATCATTTGATCCCTAACCACTTTGTCTTTCGGAAGTTATGCATAAAAAGATTTTGTTATTTTCCTCTTAATTTCTAAGGCTTACAGACTAAATGGTTTCAGAAAATAATCTTCCTTGCGATTTAAAAGTAAAAGAAGGGGAAAATGATGAATAAGAAGAGAGACATGGTGACAGAGCAAGCCTTTGATACCATTATAATCCTCCTTTCTACACTTACTAGTTTTAATCGTTAGCAGTAACTCATTCATTTCTATAAATACTAAAGTGTGAGTAGGGAAAAAGTGGTTTCTGGAAACACTTACGCCAGCATAAAGCTAGTGTATTATAGGACTAAGCCTGCTTATTGCATAAATAATCGAGAGCTGGTATCTGTCCGGAAGAACTCAAAACGAATACACTGCTACTTGACCTTATATGTAGTCCCAAGTAGTATGCCCAGCCTCAGGGAAAGCATCCGAGCAAAATAAACCTTCTAAGAACCATTTTTGAAATTACTTTACACTTCTTTTTAGGGAGAGAATGCCTTCGGTGTGAAGGTTAAGAAAAATGATAAAATACCTCTTTTTCCTTAAAAGAATCTTAAAGAAGAATGCAGCCTGTACCTCTCTGATCACTTCTGTAGCGAGAGGCAGCAGTCGCGACTGCCCTTTATGCTGAGGCGCCAGGCTCGGAATCATGGCGAAAGACCGCCTCCCACAGTCGTTGCCATGGATACAAGCTGTGCTCTTGCTCGCATCTCGGATGACAGTTACTCCCGACAATGCAAGCGCCGTGCTCTTTACGAGGCATTTTGTATGTAATGTTTACTTCAATCCTCACAATCTTTACACCGAGGAAGGAGGGTTTTACTCTCCCTATATTCCCAGTGAGGGAGTCACACACCCAGTGAGCTTAATTCGTTTCCCGAGGTGCCCTGGCTTTAAGGAACGGAAGCGTGTGATGTGAACCCAGTACTGTCTTTCGCTGAAAGCTGTGGTCTTAGCCCCTTCATGTACTTTACTCTGACTTAAAAGAAACTTTTACACTTGGTACTGTTCACACTATTCCGGCCAGAAAGCCGAGTCAAGATGACGTTATGCAGGGTTATGGAAAAAGCCATTGCATGTCCCCAGAGTCCACATGTCAGTCAATTAAGCTTTTTTTTTAACAGGTATAATTTTGACAGAGTTAAGATTTATTCATATAGGAAAATGTTCGTTTGTCAAAAAAGGAAAAGATTATTTTGCTTTCCAGAATTGGCCTGACAAAGTCATTGTTTGCATTTTTGTTTTTGGCATTAAAAATATAATACTTTCTAAGAGCGTTCCGTGTATTGGAATCTCTTCTGACTCCAGGATTTCATAGAATGAGAAAAGGATTGTCAGGGAAATCAGAAACTTAAATTAAAAGTTTAATTCCCTGAACAGTCGAAACAATTGTGGGTGAGGAAAAGAAAGAATATTTTCCTCAATAAAGGTTTCCTTAGAAAAAGGAAATACAATTTGTATCATTTGATCCCTAACCACTTTGTCTTTCGGAAGTTATGCATAAAAAGATTTTGTTATTTTCCTCTTAATTTCTAAGGCTTACAGACTAAATGGTTTCAGAAAATAATCTTTCTTGCGATTTAAAAGTAAAAGAAGGGGAAAATGATGAATAAGAAGAGAGACATGGTGACAGAGCAAGCCTTTGATACCATTATAATCCTCCTTTCTACACTTACTAGTTTTAATCGTTAGCAGTAACTCATTCATTTCTATAAATACTAAAGTGTGAGTAGGGAAAAAGTGGTTTCTGGAAACACTTACGCCAGCATAAAGCTAGTGTATTATAGGACTAAGCCTGCTTATTGCATAAATAATCGAGAGCTGGTATCTGTCCGGAAGAACTCAAAACGAATACACTGCTACTTGACCTTATATGTAGTCCCAAGTAGTATGCCCAGCCTCAGGGAAAGCATCCGAGCAAAATAAACCTTCTAAGAACCATTTTTGAAATTACTTTACACTTCTTTTTAGGGAGAGAATGCCTTCGGTGTGAAGGTTAAGAAAAATGATAAAATACCTCTTTTTCCTTAAAAGAATCTTAAAGAAGAATGCAGCCTGTACCTCTCTGATCACTTCTGTAGCGAGAGGCAGCAGTCGCGACTGCCCTTTATGCTGAGGCGCCAGGCTCGGAATCATGGCGAAAGACCGCCTCCCACAGTCGTTGCCATGGATACAAGCTCTGCTCTTGCTCGCATCTCGGATGACAGTTACTCCCGACAATGCAAGCGCCGTGCTCTTTACGAGGCATTTTGTATGTAATGTTTACTTCAATCCTCACAATCTTTACACCGAGGAAGGAGGGTTTTACTCTCCCTATATTCCCAGTGAGGGAGTCACACACCCAGTGAGCTTAATTCGTTTCCCGAGGTGCCCTGGCTTTAAGGAACGGAAGCGTGTGATGTGAACCCAGTACTGTCTTTCGCTGAAAGCTGTGGTCTTAGCCACTTCATGTACTTTACTCTGACTTAAAAGAAACTTTTACACTTGGTACTGTTCACACTATTCCGGCCAGAAAGCCGAGTCAAGATGACGTTATGCAGGGTTATGGAAAAAGCCATTGCATGTCCCCAGAGTCCACATGTCAAAAAAATTTTCCATACTAAATATTTTCCGTATTTCCCATCTTAAATATGAATTCTGAGAAGAGAACTTTTGCTAAGATGTCAAATGCATTCAGTAGGAACAGCAGTTGTACAAACTGCGTTTTTACACCCTAAAACACTAGGAAGGAAACGGGCAAAACCGTTTTATGCTCCCCTGCATGGGTCGCTTTTGATTAAATTTCACGGATTCAGTCAATTAAGCTTTTTTTTTAACAGGTATAATTTTGACAGAGTTAAGATTTATTCGTGTAGGAAAATGTTCGTTTGTCAAAAAAGGAAAAGATTATTTTGCTTTCCAGAATTGGCCTGACAAAGTCATTGTTTGCATTTTTGTTTTTGGCATTAAAAATATAATACTTTCTAAGAGCGTTCCGTGTATTGGAATCTCTTCTGACTCCAGGATTTCATAGAATGAGAAAAGGATTGTCAGGGAAATCAGAAACTTAAATTAAAAGTTTAATTCCCTGAACAGTCGAAACAATTGTGGGTGAGGAAAAGAAAGAATATTTTCCTCAATAAAGGTTTCCTTAGAAAAAGGAAATACAATTTGTATCATTTGATCCCTAACCACTTTGTCTTTCGGAAGTTATGCATAAAAAGATTTTGTTATTTTCCTCTTAATTTCTAAGGCTTACAGACTAAATGGTTTCAGAAAATAATCTTCCTTGCGATTTAAAAGTAAAAGAAGGGGAAAATGATGAATAAGAAGAGAGACATGGTGACAGAGCAAGCCTTTGATACCATTATAATCCTCCTTTCTACACTTACTAGTTTTAATCGTTAGCAGTAACTCATTCATTTCTATAAATACTAAAGTGTGAGTAGGGAAAAAGTGGTTTCTGGAAACACTTACGCCAGCATAAAGCTAGTGTATTATAGGACTAAGCCTGCTTATTGCATAAATAATCGAGAGCTGGTATCTGTCCGGAAGAACTCAAAACGAATACACTGCTACTTGACCTTATATGTAGTCCCAAGTAGTATGCCCAGCCTCAGGGAAAGCATCCGAGCAAAATAAACCTTCTAAGAACCATTTTTGAAATTACTTTACACTTCTTTTTAGGGAGAGAATGCCTTCGGTGTGAAGGTTAAGAAAAATGATAAAATACCTCTTTTTCCTTAAAAGAATCTTAAAGAAGAATGCAGCCTGTACCTCTCTGATCACTTCTGTAGCGAGAGGCAGCAGTCGCGACTGCCCTTTATGCTGAGGCGCCAGGCTCGGAATCATGGCGAAAGACCGCCTCCCACAGTCGTTGCCATGGATACAAGCTGTGCTCTTGCTCGCATCTCGGATGACAGTTACTCCCGACAATGCAAGCGCCGTGCTCTTTACGAGGCATTTTGTATGTAATGTTTACTTCAATCCTCACAATCTTTACACCGAGGAAGGAGGGTTTTACTCTCCCTATATTCCCAGTGAGGGAGTCACACACCCAGTGAGCTTAATTCGTTTCCCGAGGTGCCCTGGCTTTAAGGAACGGAAGCGTGTGATGTGAACCCAGTACTGTCTTTCGCTGAAAGCTGTGGTCTTAGCCCCTTCATGTACTTTACTCTGACTTAAAAGAAACTTTTACACTTGGTACTGTTCACACTATTCCGGCCAGAAAGCCGAGTCAAGATGACGTTATGCAGGGTTATGGAAAAAGCCATTGCATGTCCCCAGAGTCCACATGTCAGTCAATTAAGCTTTTTTTTTAACAGGTATAATTTTGACAGAGTTAAGATTTATTCATATAGGAAAATGTTCGTTTGTCAAAAAAGGAAAAGATTATTTTGCTTTCCAGAATTGGCCTGACAAAGTCATTGTTTGCATTTTTGTTTTTGGCATTAAAAATATAATACTTTCTAAGAGCGTTCCGTGTATTGGAATCTCTTCTGACTCCAGGATTTCATAGAATGAGAAAAGGATTGTCAGGGAAATCAGAAACTTAAATTAAAAGTTTAATTCCCTGAACAGTCGAAACAATTGTGGGTGAGGAAAAGAAAGAATATTTTCCTCAATAAAGGTTTCCTTAGAAAAAGGAAATACAATTTGTATCATTTGATCCCTAACCACTTTGTCTTTCGGAAGTTATGCATAAAAAGATTTTGTTATTTTCCTCTTAATTTCTAAGGCTTACAGACTAAATGGTTTCAGAAAATAATCTTTCTTGCGATTTAAAAGTAAAAGAAGGGGAAAATGATGAATAAGAAGAGAGACATGGTGACAGAGCAAGCCTTTGATACCATTATAATCCTCCTTTCTACACTTACTAGTTTTAATCGTTAGCAGTAACTCATTCATTTCTATAAATACTAAAGTGTGAGTAGGGAAAAAGTGGTTTCTGGAAACACTTACGCCAGCATAAAGCTAGTGTATTATAGGACTAAGCCTGCTTATTGCATAAATAATCGAGAGCTGGTATCTGTCCGGAAGAACTCAAAACGAATACACTGCTACTTGACCTTATATGTAGTCCCAAGTAGTATGCCCAGCCTCAGGGAAAGCATCCGAGCAAAATAAACCTTCTAAGAACCATTTTTGAAATTACTTTACACTTCTTTTTAGGGAGAGAATGCCTTCGGTGTGAAGGTTAAGAAAAATGATAAAATACCTCTTTTTCCTTAAAAGAATCTTAAAGAAGAATGCAGCCTGTACCTCTCTGATCACTTCTGTAGCGAGAGGCAGCAGTCGCGACTGCCCTTTATGCTGAGGCGCCAGGCTCGGAATCATGGCGAAAGACCGCCTCCCACAGTCGTTGCCATGGATACAAGCTGTGCTCTTGCTCGCATCTCGGATGACAGTTACTCCCGACAATGCAAGCGCCGTGCTCTTTACGAGGCATTTTGTATGTAATGTTTACTTCAATCCTCACAATCTTTACACCGAGGAAGGAGGGTTTTACTCTCCCTATATTCCCAGTGAGGGAGTCACACACCCAGTGAGCTTAATTCGTTTCCCGAGGTGCCCTGGCTTTAAGGAACGGAAGCGTGTGATGTGAACCCAGTACTGTCTTTCGCTGAAAGCTGTGGTCTTAGCCCCTTCATGTACTTTACTCTGACTTAAAAGAAACTTTTACACTTGGTACTGTTCACACTATTCCGGCCAGAAAGCCGAGTCAAGATGACGTTATGCAGGGTTATGGAAAAAGCCATTGCATGTCCCCAGAGTCCACATGTCAAAAAAATTTTCCATACTAAATATTTTCCGTATTTCCCATCTTAAATATGAATTCTGAGAAGAGAACTTTTGCTAAGATGTCAAATGCATTCAGAAGGAACAGCAGTTGTACAAACTGCGTTTTTACACCCTAAAACACTAAGAAGGAATCGGGCAAAACCGTTTTATGCTCCCCTGCATGGGTCGCTTTTGATTAAATTTCACGGATTCAGTCAATTAAGCTTTTTTTTTAACAGGTATAATTTTGACAGAGTTAAGATTTATTCGTATAGGAAAATGTTCGTTTGTCAAAAAAGGAAAAGATTATTTTGCTTTCCAGAATTGGCCTGACAAAGTCATTGTTTGCATTTTTGTTTTTGGCATTAAAAATATAATACTTTCTAAGAGCGTTCCGTGTATTGGAATCTCTTCTGACTCCAGGATTTCATAGAATGAGAAAAGGATTGTCAGGGAAATCAGAAACTTAAATTAAAAGTTTAATTCCCTGAACAGTCGAAACAATTGTGGGTGAGGAAAAGAAAGAATATTTTCCTCAATAAAGGTTTCCTTAGAAAAAGGAAATACAATTTGTATCATTTGATCCCTAACCACTTTGTCTTTCGGAAGTTATGCATAAAAAGATTTTGTTATTTTCCTCTTAATTTCTAAGGCTTACAGACTAAATGGTTTCAGAAAATAATCTTTCTTGCGATTTAAAAGTAAAAGAAGGGGAAAATGATGAATAAGAAGAGAGACATGGTGACAGAGCAAGCCTTTGATACCATTATAATCCTCCTTTCTACACTTACTAGTTTTAATCGTTAGCAGTAACTCATTCATTTCTATAAATACTAAAGTGTGAGTAGGGAAAAAGTGGTTTCTGGAAACACTTACGCCAGCATAAAGCTAGTGTATTATAGGACTAAGCCTGCTTATTGCATAAATAATCGAGAGCTGGTATCTGTCCGGAAGAACTCAAAACGAATACACTGCTACTTGACCTTATATGTAGTCCCAAGTAGTATGCCCAGTCTCAGGGAAAGCATCCGAGCAAAATAAACCTTCTAAGAACCATTTTTGAAATTACTTTACACTTCTTTTTAGGGAGAGAATGCCTTCGGTGTGAAGGTTAAGAAAAATGATAAAATACCTCTTTTTCCTTAAAAGAATCTTAAAGAAGAATGCAGCCTGTACCTCTCTGATCACTTCTGTAGCGAGAGGCAGCAGTCGCGACTGCCCTTTATGCTGAGGCGCCAGGCTCGGAATCATGGCGAAAGACCGCCTCCCACAGTCGTTGCCATGGATACAAGCTGTGCTCTTGCTCGCATCTCGGATGACAGTTACTCCCGACAATGCAAGCGCCGTGCTCTTTACGAGGCATTTTGTATGTAATGTTTACTTCAATCCTCACAATCTTTACACCGAGGAAGGAGGGTTTTACTCTCCCTATATTCCCAGTGAGGGAGTCACACACCCAGTGAGCTTAATTCGTTTCCCGAGGTGCCCTGGCTTTAAGGAACGGAAGCGTGTGATGTGAACCCAGTACTGTCTTTCGCTGAAAGCTGTGGTCTTAGCCCCTTCATGTACTTTACTCTGACTTAAAAGAAACTTTTACACTTGGTACTGTTCACACTATTCCGGCCAGAAAGCCGAGTCAAGATGACGTTATGCAGGGTTATGGAAAAAGCCATTGCATGTCCCCAGAGTCCACATGTCAGTCAATTAAGCTTTTTTTTTAACAGGTATAATTTTGACAGAGTTAAGATTTATTCATATAGGAAAATGTTCGTTTGTCAAAAAAGGAAAAGATTATTTTGCTTTCCAGAATTGGCCTGACAAAGTCATTGTTTGCATTTTTGTTTTTGGCATTAAAAATATAATACTTTCTAAGAGCGTTCCGTGTATTGGAATCTCTTCTGACTCCAGGATTTCATAGAATGAGAAAAGGATTGTCAGGGAAATCAGAAACTTAAATTAAAAGTTTAATTCCCTGAACAGTCGAAACAATTGTGGGTGAGGAAAAGAAAGAATATTTTCCTCAATAAAGGTTTCCTTAGAAAAAGGAAATACAATTTGTATCATTTGATCCCTAACCACTTTGTCTTTCGGAAGTTATGCATAAAAAGATTTTGTTATTTTCCTCTTAATTTCTAAGGCTTACAGACTAAATGGTTTCAGAAAATAATCTTTCTTGCGATTTAAAAGTAAAAGAAGGGGAAAATGATGAATAAGAAGAGAGACATGGTGACAGAGCAAGCCTTTGATACCATTATAATCCTCTTTTCTACACTTACTAGTTTTAATCGTTAGCAGTAACTCATTCATTTCTATAAATACTAAAGTGTGAGTAGGGAAAAAGTGGTTTCTGGAAACACTTACGCCAGCATAAAGCTAGTGTATTATAGGACTAAGCCTGCTTATTGCATAAATAATCGAGAGCTGGTATCTGTCCGGAAGAACTCAAAACGAATACACTGCTACTTGACCTTATATGTAGTCCCAAGTAGTATGCCCAGCCTCAGGGAAAGCATCCGAGCAAAATAAACCTTCTAAGAACCATTTTTGAAATTACTTTACACTTCTTTTTAGGGAGAGAATGCCTTCGGTGTGAAGGTTAAGAAAAATGATAAAATACCTCTTTTTCCTTAAAAGAATCTTAAAGAAGAATGCAGCCTGTACCTCTCTGATCACTTCTGTAGCGAGAGGCAGCAGTCGCGACTGCCCTTTATGCTGAGGCGCCAGGCTCGGAATCATGGCGAAAGACCGCCTCCCACAGTCGTTGCCATGGATACAAGCTCTGCTCTTGCTCGCATCTCGGATGACAGTTACTCCCGACAATGCAAGCGCCGTGCTCTTTACGAGGCATTTTGTATGTAATGTTTACTTCAATCCTCACAATCTTTACACCGAGGAAGGAGGGTTTTACTCTCCCTATATTCCCAGTGAGGGAGTCACACACCCAGTGAGCTTAATTCGTTTCCCGAGGTGCCCTGGCTTTAAGGAACGGAAGCGTGTGATGTGAACCCAGTACTGTCTTTCGCTGAAAGCTGTGGTCTTAGCCACTTCATGTACTTTACTCTGACTTAAAAGAAACTTTTACACTTGGTACTGTTCACACTATTCCGGCCAGAAAGCCGAGTCAAGATGACGTTATGCAGGGTTATGGAAAAAGCCATTGCATGTCCCCAGAGTCCACATGTCAAAAAAATTTTCCATACTAAATATTTTCCGTATTTCCCATCTTAAATATGAATTCTGAGAAGAGAACTTTTGCTAAGATGTCAAATGCATTCAGAAGGAACAGCAGTTGTACAAACTGCGTTTTTACACCCTAAAACACTAAGAAGGAATCGGGCAAAACCGTTTTATGCTCCCCTGCATGGGTCGCTTTTGATTAAATTTCACGGATTCAGTCAATTAAGCTTTTTTTTTAACAGGTATAATTTTGACAGAGTTAAGATTTATTCATATAGGAAAATGTTCGTTTGTCAAAAAAGGAAAAGATTATTTTGCTTTCCAGAATTGGCCTGACAAAATCATTGTTTGCATTTTTGTTTTAGGCATTAAAAATATAATACTTTCTAAGAGCGTTCCGTGTATTGGAATCTCTTCTGACTCCAGGATTTCATAGAATGAGAAAAGGATTGTCAGGGAAATCAGAAACTTAAATTAAAAGTTTAATTCCCTGAACAGTCGAAACAATTGTGGGTGAGGAAAAGAAAGAATATTTTCCTCAATAAAGGTTTCCTTAGAAAAAGGAAATACAATTTGTATCATTTGATCCCTAACCACTTTGTCTTTCGGAAGTTATGCATAAAAAGATTTTGTTATTTTCCTCTTAATTTCTAAGGCTTACAGACTAAATGGTTTCAGAAAATAATCTTTCTTGCGATTTAAAAGTAAAAGAAGGGGAAAATGATGAATAAGAAGAGAGACATGGTGACAGAGCAAGCCTTTGATACCATTATAATCCTCCTTTCTACACTTACTAGTTTTAATCGTTAGCAGTAACTCATTCATTTCTATAAATACTAAAGTGTGAGTAGGGAAAAAGTGGTTTCTGGAAACACTTACGCCAGCATAAAGCTAGTGTATTATAGGACTAAGCCTGCTTATTGCATAAATAATCGAGAGCTGGTATCTGTCCGGAAGAACTCAAAACGAATACACTGCTACTTGACCTTATATGTAGTCCCAAGTAGTATGCCCAGCCTCAGGGAAAGCATCCGAGCAAAATAAACCTTCTAAGAACCATTTTTGAAATTACTTTACACTTCTTTTTAGGGAGAGAATGCCTTCGGTGTGAAGGTTAAGAAAAATGATAAAATACCTCTTTTTCCTTAAAAGAATCTTAAAGAAGAATGCAGCCTGTACCTCTCTGATCACTTCTGTAGCGAGAGGCAGCAGTCGCGACTGCCCTTTATGCTGAGGCGCCAGGCTCGGAATCATGGCGAAAGACCGCCTCCCACAGTCGTTGCCATGGATACAAGCTCTGCTCTTGCTCGCATCTCGGATGACAGTTACTCCCGACAATGCAAGCGCCGTGCTCTTTACGAGGCATTTTGTATGTAATGTTTACTTCAATCCTCACAATCTTTACACCGAGGAAGGAGGGTTTTACTCTCCCTATATTCCCAGTGAGGGAGTCACACACCCAGTGAGCTTAATTCGTTTCCCGAGGTGCCCTGGCTTTAAGGAACGGAAGCGTGTGATGTGAACCCAGTACTGTCTTTCGCTGAAAGCTGTGGTCTTAGCCACTTCATGTACTTTACTCTGACTTAAAAGAAACTTTTACACTTGGTACTGTTCACACTATTCCGGCCAGAAAGCCGAGTCAAGATGACGTTATGCAGGGTTATGGAAAAAGCCATTGCATGTCCCCAGAGTCCACATGTCAAAAAAATTTTCCATACTAAATATTTTCCGTATTTCCCATCTTAAATATGAATTCTGAGAAGAGAACTTTTGCTAAGATGTCAAATGCATTCAGAAGGAACAGCAGTTGTACAAACTGCGTTTTTACACCCTAAAACACTAAGAAGGAATCGGGCAAAACCGTTTTATGCTCCCCTGCATGGGTCGCTTTTGATTAAATTTCACGGATTCAGTCAATTAAGCTTTTTTTTTAACAGGTATAATTTTGACAGAGTTAAGATTTATTCATATAGGAAAATGTTCGTTTGTCAAAAAAGGAAAAGATTATTTTGCTTTCCAGAATTGGCCTGACAAAGTCATTGTTTGCATTTTTGTTTTTGGCATTAAAAATATAATACTTTCTAAGAGCGTTCCGTGTATTGGAATCTCTTCTGACTCCAGGATTTCATAGAATGAGAAAAGGATTGTCAGGGAAATCAGAAACTTAAATTAAAAGTTTAATTCCCTGAACAGTCGAAACAATTGTGGGTGAGGAAAAGAAAGAATATTTTCCTCAATAAAGGTTTCCTTAGAAAAAGGAAATACAATTTGTATCATTTGATCCCTAACCACTTTGTCTTTCGGAAGTTATGCATAAAAAGATTTTGTTATTTTCCTCTTAATTTCTAAGGCTTACAGACTAAATGGTTTCAGAAAATAATCTTTCTTGCGATTTAAAAGTAAAAGAAGGGGAAAATGATGAATAAGAAGAGAGACATGGTGACAGAGCAAGCCTTTGATACCATTATAATCCTCCTTTCTACACTTACTAGTTTTAATCGTTAGCAGTAACTCATTCATTTCTATAAATACTAAAGTGTGAGTAGGGAAAAAGTGGTTTCTGGAAACACTTACGCCAGCATAAAGCTAGTGTATTATAGGACTAAGCCTGCTTATTGCATAAATAATCGAGAGCTGGTATCTGTCCGGAAGAACTCAAAACGAATACACTGCTACTTGACCTTATATGTAGTCCCAAGTAGTATGCCCAGTCTCAGGGAAAGCATCCGAGCAAAATAAACCTTCTAAGAACCATTTTTGAAATTACTTTACACTTCTTTTTAGGGAGAGAATGCCTTCGGTGTGAAGGTTAAGAAAAATGATAAAATACCTCTTTTTCCTTAAAAGAATCTTAAAGAAGAATGCAGCCTGTACCTCTCTGATCACTTCTGTAGCGAGAGGCAGCAGTCGCGACTGCCCTTTATGCTGAGGCGCCAGGCTCGGAATCATGGCGAAAGACCGCCTCCCACAGTCGTTGCCATGGATACAAGCTGTGCTCTTGCTCGCATCTCGGATGACAGTTACTCCCGACAATGCAAGCGCCGTGCTCTTTACGAGGCATTTTGTATGTAATGTTTACTTCAATCCTCACAATCTTTACACCGAGGAAGGAGGGTTTTACTCTCCCTATATTCCCAGTGAGGGAGTCACACACCCAGTGAGCTTAATTCGTTTCCCGAGGTGCCCTGGCTTTAAGGAACGGAAGCGTGTGATGTGAACCCAGTACTGTCTTTCGCTGAAAGCTGTGGTCTTAGCCCCTTCATGTACTTTACTCTGACTTAAAAGAAACTTTTACACTTGGTACTGTTCACACTATTCCGGCCAGAAAGCCGAGTCAAGATGACGTTATGCAGGGTTATGGAAAAAGCCATTGCATGTCCCCAGAGTCCACATGTCAGTCAATTAAGCTTTTTTTTTAACAGGTATAATTTTGACAGAGTTAAGATTTATTCATATAGGAAAATGTTCGTTTGTCAAAAAAGGAAAAGATTATTTTGCTTTCCAGAATTGGCCTGACAAAGTCATTGTTTGCATTTTTGTTTTTGGCATTAAAAATATAATACTTTCTAAGAGCGTTCCGTGTATTGGAATCTCTTCTGACTCCAGGATTTCATAGAATGAGAAAAGGATTGTCAGGGAAATCAGAAACTTAAATTAAAAGTTTAATTCCCTGAACAGTCGAAACAATTGTGGGTGAGGAAAAGAAAGAATATTTTCCTCAATAAAGGTTTCCTTAGAAAAAGGAAATACAATTTGTATCATTTGATCCCTAACCACTTTGTCTTTCGGAAGTTATGCATAAAAAGATTTTGTTATTTTCCTCTTAATTTCTAAGGCTTACAGACTAAATGGTTTCAGAAAATAATCTTTCTTGCGATTTAAAAGTAAAAGAAGGGGAAAATGATGAATAAGAAGAGAGACATGGTGACAGAGCAAGCCTTTGATACCATTATAATCCTCCTTTCTACACTTACTAGTTTTAATCGTTAGCAGTAACTCATTCATTTCTATAAATACTAAAGTGTGAGTAGGGAAAAAGTGGTTTCTGGAAACACTTACGCCAGCATAAAGCTAGTGTATTATAGGACTAAGCCTGCTTATTGCATAAATAATCGAGAGCTGGTATCTGTCCGGAAGAACTCAAAACGAATACACTGCTACTTGACCTTATATGTAGTCCCAAGTAGTATGCCCAGCCTCAGGGAAAGCATCCGAGCAAAATAAACCTTCTAAGAACCATTTTTGAAATTACTTTACACTTCTTTTTAGGGAGAGAATGCCTTCGGTGTGAAGGTCAAGAAAAATGATAAAATACCTCTTTTTCCTTAAAAGAATCTTAAAGAAGAATGCAGCCTGTACCTCTCTGATCACTTCTGTAGCGAGAGGCAGCAGTCGCGACTGCCCTTTATGCTGAGGCGCCAGGCTCGGAATCATGGCGAAAGACCGCCTCCCACAGTCGTTGCCATGGATACAAGCTCTGCTCTTGCTCGCATCTCGGATGACAGTTACTCCCGACAATGCAAGCGCCGTGCTCTTTACGAGGCATTTTGTATGTAATGTTTACTTCAATCCTCACAATCTTTACACCGAGGAAGGAGGGTTTTACTCTCCCTATATTCCCAGTGAGGGAGTCACACACCCAGTGAGCTTAATTCGTTTCCCGAGGTGCCCTGGCTTTAAGGAACGGAAGCGTGTGATGTGAACCCAGTACTGTCTTTCGCTGAAAGCTGTGGTCTTAGCCACTTCATGTACTTTACTCTGACTTAAAAGAAACTTTTACACTTGGTACTGTTCACACTATTCCGGCCAGAAAGCCGAGTCAAGATGACGTTATGCAGGGTTATGGAAAAAGCCATTGCATGTCCCCAGAGTCCACATGTCAAAAAAATTTTCCATACTAAATATTTACCGTATTTCCCATCTTAAATATGAATTCTGAGAAGAGAACTTTTGCTAAGATGTCAAATGCATTCAGAAGGAACAGCAGTTGTACAAACTGCGTTTTTACACCCTAAAACACTAAGAAGGAATCGGGCAAAACCGTTTTATGCTCCCCTGCATGGGTCGCTTTTGATTAAATTTCACGGATTCAGTCAATTAAGCTTTTTTTTTAACAGGTATAATTTTGACAGAGTTAAGATTTATTCATATAGGAAAATGTTCGTTTGTCAAAAAAGGAAAAGATTATTTTGCTTTCCAGAATTGGCCTGACAAAGTCATTGTTTGCATTTTTGTTTTAGGCATTAAAAATATAATACTTTCTAAGAGCGTTCCGTGTATTGGAATCTCTTCTGACTCCAGGATTTCATAGAATGAGAAAAGGATTGTCAGGGAAATCAGAAACTTAAATTAAAAGTTTAATTCCCTGAACAGTCGAAACAATTGTGGGTGAGGAAAAGAAAGAATATTTTCCTCAATAAAGGTTTCCTTAGAAAAAGGAAATACAATTTGTATCATTTGATCCCTAACCACTTTGTCTTTCGGAAGTTATGCATAAAAAGATTTTGTTATTTTCCTCTTAATTTCTAAGGCTTACAGACTAAATGGTTTCAGAAAATAATCTTTCTTGCGATTTAAAAGTAAAAGAAGGGGAAAATGATGAATAAGAAGAGAGACATGGTGACAGAGCAAGCCTTTGATACCATTATAATCCTCCTTTCTACACTTACTAGTTTTAATCGTTAGCAGTAACTCATTCATTTCTATAAATACTAAAGTGTGAGTAGGGAAAAAGTGGTTTCTGGAAACACTTACGCCAGCATAAAGCTAGTGTATTATAGGACTAAGCCTGCTTATTGCATAAATAATCGAGAGCTGGTATCTGTCCGGAAGAACTCAAAACGAATACACTGCTACTTGACCTTATATGTAGTCCCAAGTAGTATGCCCAGTCTCAGGGAAAGCATCCGAGCAAAATAAACCTTCTAAGAACCATTTTTGAAATTACTTTACACTTCTTTTTAGGGAGAGAATGCCTTCGGTGTGAAGGTTAAGAAAAATGATAAAATACCTCTTTTTCCTTAAAAGAATCTTAAAGAAGAATGCAGCCTGTACCTCTCTGATCACTTCTGTAGCGAGAGGCAGCAGTCGCGACTGCCCTTTATGCTGAGGCGCCAGGCTCGGAATCATGGCGAAAGACCGCCTCCCACAGTCGTTGCCATGGATACAAGCTGTGCTCTTGCTCGCATCTCGGATGACAGTTACTCCCGACAATGCAAGCGCCGTGCTCTTTACGAGGCATTTTGTATGTAATGTTTACTTCAATCCTCACAATCTTTACACCGAGGAAGGAGGGTTTTACTCTCCCTATATTCCCAGTGAGGGAGTCACACACCCAGTGAGCTTAATTCGTTTCCCGAGGTGCCCTGGCTTTAAGGAACGGAAGCGTGTGATGTGAACCCAGTACTGTCTTTCGCTGAAAGCTGTGGTCTTAGCCCCTTCATGTACTTTACTCTGACTTAAAAGAAACTTTTACACTTGGTACTGTTCACACTATTCCGGCCAGAAAGCCGAGTCAAGATGACGTTATGCAGGGTTATGGAAAAAGCCATTGCATGTCCCCAGAGTCCACATGTCAGTCAATTAAGCTTTTTTTTTAACAGGTATAATTTTGACAGAGTTAAGATTTATTCATATAGGAAAATGTTCGTTTGTCAAAAAAGGAAAAGATTATTTTGCTTTCCAGAATTGGCCTGACAAAGTCATTGTTTGCATTTTTGTTTTTGGCATTAAAAATATAATACTTTCTAAGAGCGTTCCGTGTATTGGAATCTCTTCTGACTCCAGGATTTCATAGAATGAGAAAAGGATTGTCAGGGAAATCAGAAACTTAAATTAAAAGTTTAATTCCCTGAACAGTCGAAACAATTGTGGGTGAGGAAAAGAAAGAATATTTTCCTCAATAAAGGTTTCCTTAGAAAAAGGAAATACAATTTGTATCATTTGATCCCTAACCACTTTGTCTTTCGGAAGTTATGCATAAAAAGATTTTGTTATTTTCCTCTTAATTTCTAAGGCTTACAGACTAAATGGTTTCAGAAAATAATCTTTCTTGCGATTTAAAAGTAAAAGAAGGGGAAAATGATGAATAAGAAGAGAGACATGGTGACAGAGCAAGCCTTTGATACCATTATAATCCTCCTTTCTACACTTACTAGTTTTAATCGTTAGCAGTAACTCATTCATTTCTATAAATACTAAAGTGTGAGTAGGGAAAAAGTGGTTTCTGGAAACACTTACGCCAGCATAAAGCTAGTGTATTATAGGACTAAGCCTGCTTATTGCATAAATAATCGAGAGCTGGTATCTGTCCGGAAGAACTCAAAACGAATACACTGCTACTTGACCTTATATGTAGTCCCAAGTAGTATGCCCAGTCTCAGGGAAAGCATCCGAGCAAAATAAACCTTCTAAGAACCATTTTTGAAATTACTTTACACTTCTTTTTAGGGAGAGAATGCCTTCGGTGTGAAGGTTAAGAAAAATGATAAAATACCTCTTTTTCCTTAAAAGAATCTTAAAGAAGAATGCAGCCTGTACCTCTCTGATCACTTCTGTAGCGAGAGGCAGCAGTCGCGACTGCCCTTTATGCTGAGGCGCCAGGCTCGGAATCATGGCGAAAGACCGCCTCCCACAGTCGTTGCCATGGATACAAGCTGTGCTCTTGCTCGCATCTCGGATGACAGTTACTCCCGACAATGCAAGCGCCGTGCTCTTTACGAGGCATTTTGTATGTAATGTTTACTTCAATCCTCACAATCTTTACACCGAGGAAGGAGGGTTTTACTCTCCCTATATTCCCAGTGAGGGAGTCACACACCCAGTGAGCTTAATTCGTTTCCCGAGGTGCCCTGGCTTTAAGGAACGGAAGCGTGTGATGTGAACCCAGTACTGTCTTTCGCTGAAAGCTGTGGTCTTAGCCCCTTCATGTACTTTACTCTGACTTAAAAGAAACTTTTACACTTGGTACTGTTCACACTATTCCGGCCAGAAAGCCGAGTCAAGATGACGTTATGCAGGGTTATGGAAAAAGCCATTGCATGTCCCCAGAGTCCACATGTCAGTCAATTAAGCTTTTTTTTTAACAGGTATAATTTTGACAGAGTTAAGATTTATTCATATAGGAAAATGTTCGTTTGTCAAAAAAGGAAAAGATTATTTTGCTTTCCAGAATTGGCCTGACAAAGTCATTGTTTGCATTTTTGTTTTTGGCATTAAAAATATAATACTTTCTAAGAGCGTTCCGTGTATTGGAATCTCTTCTGACTCCAGGATTTCATAGAATGAGAAAAGGATTGTCAGGGAAATCAGAAACTTAAATTAAAAGTTTAATTCCCTGAACAGTCGAAACAATTGTGGGTGAGGAAAAGAAAGAATATTTTCCTCAATAAAGGTTTCCTTAGAAAAAGGAAATACAATTTGTATCATTTGATCCCTAACCACTTTGTCTTTCGGAAGTTATGCATAAAAAGATTTTGTTATTTTCCTCTTAATTTCTAAGGCTTACAGACTAAATGGTTTCAGAAAATAATCTTTCTTGCGATTTAAAAGTAAAAGAAGGGGAAAATGATGAATAAGAAGAGAGACATGGTGACAGAGCAAGCCTTTGATACCATTATAATCCTCCTTTCTACACTTACTAGTTTTAATCGTTAGCAGTAACTCATTCATTTCTATAAATACTAAAGTGTGAGTAGGGAAAAAGTGGTTTCTGGAAACACTTACGCCAGCATAAAGCTAGTGTATTATAGGACTAAGCCTGCTTATTGCATAAATAATCGAGAGCTGGTATCTGTCCGGAAGAACTCAAAACGAATACACTGCTACTTGACCTTATATGTAGTCCCAAGTAGTATGCCCAGCCTCAGGGAAAGCATCCGAGCAAAATAAACCTTCTAAGAACCATTTTTGAAATTACTTTACACTTCTTTTTAGGGAGAGAATGCCTTCGGTGTGAAGGTTAAGAAAAATGATAAAATACCTCTTTTTCCTTAAAAGAATCTTAAAGAAGAATGCAGCCTGTACCTCTCTGATCACTTCTGTAGCGAGAGGCAGCAGTCGCGACTGCCCTTTATGCTGAGGCGCCAGGCTCGGAATCATGGCGAAAGACCGCCTCCCACAGTCGTTGCCATGGATACAAGCTCTGCTCTTGCTCGCATCTCGGATGACAGTTACTCCCGACAATGCAAGCGCCGTGCTCTTTACGAGGCATTTTGTATGTAATGTTTACTTCAATCCTCACAATCTTTACACCGAGGAAGGAGGGTTTTACTCTCCCTATATTCCCAGTGAGGGAGTCACACACCCAGTGAGCTTAATTCGTTTCCCGAGGTGCCCTGGCTTTAAGGAACGGAAGCGTGTGATGTGAACCCAGTACTGTCTTTCGCTGAAAGCTGTGGTCTTAGCCACTTCATGTACTTTACTCTGACTTAAAAGAAACTTTTACACTTGGTACTGTTCACACTATTCCGGCCAGAAAGCCGAGTCAAGATGACGTTATGCAGGGTTATGGAAAAAGCCATTGCATGTCCCCAGAGTCCACATGTCAAAAAAATTTTCCATACTAAATATTTTCCGTATTTCCCATCTTAAATATGAATTCTGAGAAGAGAACTTTTGCTAAGATGTCAAATGCATTCAGAAGGAACAGCAGTTGTACAAACTGCGTTTTTACACCCTAAAACACTAAGAAGGAATCGGGCAAAACCGTTTTATGCTCCCCTGCATGGGTCGCTTTTGATTAAATTTCACGGATTCAGTCAATTAAGCTTTTTTTTTAACAGGTATAATTTTGACAGAGTTAAGATTTATTCATATAGGAAAATGTTCGTTTGTCAAAAAAGGAAAAGATTATTTTGCTTTCCAGAATTGGCCTGACAAAATCATTGTTTGCATTTTTGTTTTAGGCATTAAAAATATAATACTTTCTAAGAGCGTTCCGTGTATTGGAATCTCTTCTGACTCCAGGATTTCATAGAATGAGAAAAGGATTGTCAGGGAAATCAGAAACTTAAATTAAAAGTTTAATTCCCTGAACAGTCGAAACAATTGTGGGTGAGGAAAAGAAAGAATATTTTCCTCAATAAAGGTTTCCTTAGAAAAAGGAAATACAATTTGTATCATTTGATCCCTAACCACTTTGTCTTTCGGAAGTTATGCATAAAAAGATTTTGTTATTTTCCTCTTAATTTCTAAGGCTTACAGACTAAATGGTTTCAGAAAATAATCTTTCTTGCGATTTAAAAGTAAAAGAAGGGGAAAATGATGAATAAGAAGAGAGACATGGTGACAGAGCAAGCCTTTGATACCATTATAATCCTCCTTTCTACACTTACTAGTTTTAATCGTTAGCAGTAACTCATTCATTTCTATAAATACTAAAGTGTGAGTAGGGAAAAAGTGGTTTCTGGAAACACTTACGCCAGCATAAAGCTAGTGTATTATAGGACTAAGCCTGCTTATTGCATAAATAATCGAGAGCTGGTATCTGTCCGGAAGAACTCAAAACGAATACACTGCTACTTGACCTTATATGTAGTCCCAAGTAGTATGCCCAGCCTCAGGGAAAGCATCCGAGCAAAATAAACCTTCTAAGAACCATTTTTGAAATTACTTTACACTTCTTTTTAGGGAGAGAATGCCTTCGGTGTGAAGGTTAAGAAAAATGATAAAATACCTCTTTTTCCTTAAAAGAATCTTAAAGAAGAATGCAGCCTGTACCTCTCTGATCACTTCTGTAGCGAGAGGCAGCAGTCGCGACTGCCCTTTATGCTGAGGCGCCAGGCTCGGAATCATGGCGAAAGACCGCCTCCCACAGTCGTTGCCATGGATACAAGCTCTGCTCTTGCTCGCATCTCGGATGACAGTTACTCCCGACAATGCAAGCGCCGTGCTCTTTACGAGGCATTTTGTATGTAATGTTTACTTCAATCCTCACAATCTTTACACCGAGGAAGGAGGGTTTTACTCTCCCTATATTCCCAGTGAGGGAGTCACACACCCAGTGAGCTTAATTCGTTTCCCGAGGTGCCCTGGCTTTAAGGAACGGAAGCGTGTGATGTGAACCCAGTACTGTCTTTCGCTGAAAGCTGTGGTCTTAGCCACTTCATGTACTTTACTCTGACTTAAAAGAAACTTTTACACTTGGTACTGTTCACACTATTCCGGCCAGAAAGCCGAGTCAAGATGACGTTATGCAGGGTTATGGAAAAAGCCATTGCATGTCCCCAGAGTCCACATGTCAAAAAAATTTTCCATACTAAATATTTTCCGTATTTCCCATCTTAAATATGAATTCTGAGAAGAGAACTTTTGCTAAGATGTCAAATGCATTCAGAAGGAACAGCAGTTGTACAAACTGCGTTTTTACACCCTAAAACACTAAGAAGGAATCGGGCAAAACCGTTTTATGCTCCCCTGCATGGGTCGCTTTTGATTAAATTTCACGGATTCAGTCAATTAAGCTTTTTTTTTAACAGGTATAATTTTGACAGAGTTAAGATTTATTCATATAGGAAAATGTTCGTTTGTCAAAAAAGGAAAAGATTATTTTGCTTTCCAGAATTGGCCTGACAAAGTCATTGTTTGCATTTTTGTTTTTGGCATTAAAAATATAATACTTTCTAAGAGCGTTCCGTGTATTTTGAATCTCTTCTGACTCCAGGATTTCATAGAATGAGAAAAGGATTGTCAGGGAAATCAGAAACTTAAATTAAAAGTTTAATTCCCTGAACAGTCGAAACAATTGTGGGTGAGGAAAAGAAAGAATATTTTCCTCAATAAAGGTTTCCTTAGAAAAAGGAAATACAATTTGTATCATTTGATCCCTAACCACTTTGTCTTTCGGAAGTTATGCATAAAAAGATTTTGTTATTTTCCTCTTAATTTCTAAGGCTTACAGACTAAATGGTTTCAGAAAATAATCTTTCTTGCGATTTAAAAGTAAAAGAAGGGGAAAATGATGAATAAGAAGAGAGACATGGTGACAGAGCAAGCCTTTGATACCATTATAATCCTCCTTTCTACACTTACTAGTTTTAATCGTTAGCAGTAACTCATTCATTTCTATAAATACTAAAGTGTGAGTAGGGAAAAAGTGGTTTCTGGAAACACTTACGCCAGCATAAAGCTAGTGTATTATAGGACTAAGCCTGCTTATTGCATAAATAATCGAGAGCTGGTATCTGTCCGGAAGAACTCAAAACGAATACACTGCTACTTGACCTTATATGTAGTCCCAAGTAGTATGCCCAGCCTCAGGGAAAGCATCCGAGCAAAATAAACCTTCTAAGAACCATTTTTGAAATTACTTTACACTTCTTTTTAGGGAGAGAATGCCTTCGGTGTGAAGGTTAAGAAAAATGATAAAATACCTCTTTTTCCTTAAAAGAATCTTAAAGAAGAATGCAGCCTGTACCTCTCTGATCACTTCTGTAGCGAGAGGCAGCAGTCGCGACTGCCCTTTATGCTGAGGCGCCAGGCTCGGAATCATGGCGAAAGACCGCCTCCCACAGTCGTTGCCATGGATACAAGCTGTGCTCTTGCTCGCATCTCGGATGACAGTTACTCCCGACAATGCAAGCGCCGTGCTCTTTACGAGGCATTTTGTATGTAATGTTTACTTCAATCCTCACAATCTTTACACCGAGGAAGGAGGGTTTTACTCTCCCTATATTCCCAGTGAGGGAGTCACACACCCAGTGAGCTTAATTCGTTTCCCGAGGTGCCCTGGCTTTAAGGAACGGAAGCGTGTGATGTGAACCCAGTACTGTCTTTCGCTGAAAGCTGTGGTCTTAGCCACTTCATGTACTTTACTCTGACTTAAAAGAAACTTTTACACTTGGTACTGTTCACACTATTCCGGCCAGAAAGCCGAGTCAAGATGACGTTATGCAGGGTTATGGAAAAAGCCATTGCATGTCCCCAGAGTCCACATGTCAAAAAAATTTTCCATACTAAATATTTTCCGTATTTCCCATCTTAAATATGAATTCTGAGAAGAGAACTTTTGCTAAGATGTCAAATGCATTCAGTAGGAACAGCAGTTGTACAAACTGCGTTTTTACACCCTAAAACACTAGGAAGGAAACGGGCAAAACCGTTTTATGCTCCCCTGCATGGGTCGCTTTTGATTAAATTTCACGGATTCAGTCAATTAAGCTTTTTTTTAACAGGTATAATTTTGACAGAGTTAAGATTTATTCGTGTAGGAAAATGTTCGTTTGTCAAAAAAGGAAAAGATTATTTTGCTTTCCAGAATTGGCCTGACAAAGTCATTGTTTGCATTTTTGTTTTTGGCATTAAAAATATAATACTTTCTAAGAGCGTTCCGTGTATTGGAATCTCTTCTGACTCCAGGATTTCATAGAATGAGAAAAGGATTGTCAGGGAAATCAGAAACTTAAATTAAAAGTTTAATTCCCTGAACAGTCGAAACAATTGTGGGTGAGGAAAAGAAAGAATATTTTCCTCAATAAAGGTTTCCTTAGAAAAAGGAAATACAATTTGTATCATTTGATCCCTAACCACTTTGTCTTTCGGAAGTTATGCGTAAAAAGATTTTGTTATTTTCCTCTTAATTTCTAAGGCTTACAGACTAAATGGTTTCAGAAAATAATCTTCCTTGCGATTTAAAAGTAAAAGAAGGGGAAAATGATGAATAAGAAGAGAGACATGGTGACAGAGCAAGCCTTTGATACCATTATAATCCTCCTTTCTACACTTACTAGTTTTAATCGTTAGCAGTAACTCATTCATTTCTATAAATACTAAAGTGTGAGTAGGGAAAAAGTGGTTTCTGGAAACACTTACGCCACCATAAAGCTAGTGTATTATAGGACTAAGCCTGCTTATTGCATAAATAATCGAGAGCTGGTATCTGTCCGGAAGAACTCAAAACGAATACACTGCTACTTGACCTTATATGTAGTCCCAAGTAGTATGCCCAGCCTCAGGGAAAGCATCCGAGCAAAATAAACCTTCTAAGAACCATTTTTGAAATTACTTTACACTTCTTTTTAGGGAGAGAATGCCTTCGGTGTGAAGGTTAAGAAAAATGATAAAATACCTCTTTTTCCTTAAAAGAATCTTAAAGAAGAATGCAGCCTGTACCTCTCTGATCACTTCTGTAGCGAGAGGCAGCAGTCGCGACTGCCCTTTATGCTGAGGCGCCAGGCTCGGAATCATGGCGAAAGACCGCCTCCCACAGTCGTTGCCATGGATACAAGCTCTGCTCTTGCTCGCATCTCGGATGACAGTTACTCCCGACAATGCAAGCGCCGTGCTCTTTACGAGGCATTTTGTATGTAATGTTTACTTCAATCCTCACAATCTTTACACCGAGGAAGGAGGGTTTTACTCTCCCTATATTCCCAGTGAGGGAGTCACACACCCAGTGAGCTTAATTCGTTTCCCGAGGTGCCCTGGCTTTAAGGAACGGAAGCGTGTGATGTGAACCCAGTACTGTCTTTCGCTGAAAGCTGTGGTCTTAGCCACTTCATGTACTTTACTCTGACTTAAAAGAAACTTTTACACTTGGTACTGTTCACACTATTCCGGCCAGAAAGCCGAGTCAAGATGACGTTATGCAGGGTTATGGAAAAAGCCATTGCATGTCCCCAGAGTCCACATGTCAAAAAAATTTTCCATACTAAATATTTTCCGTATTTCCCATCTTAAATATGAATTCTGAGAAGAGAACTTTTGCTAAGATGTCAAATGCATTCAGAAGGAACAGCAGTTGTACAAACTGCGTTTTTACACCCTAAAACACTAAGAAGGAATCGGGCAAAACCGTTTTATGCTCCCCTGCATGGGTCGCTTTTGATTAAATTTCACGGATTCAGTCAATTAAGCTTTTTTTTTAACAGGTATAATTTTGACAGAGTTAAGATTTATTCATATAGGAAAATGTTCGTTTGTCAAAAAAGGAAAAGATTATTTTGCTTTCCAGAATTGGCCTGACAAAGTCATTGTTTGCATTTTTGTTTTTGGCATTAAAAATATAATACTTTCTAAGAGCGTTCCGTGTATTGGAATCTCTTCTGACTCCAGGATTTCATAGAATGAGAAAAGGATTGTCAGGGAAATCAGAAACTTAAATTAAAAGTTTAATTCCCTGAACAGTCGAAACAATTGTGGGTGAGGAAAAGAAAGAATATTTTCCTCAATAAAGGTTTCCTTAGAAAAAGGAAATACAATTTGTATCATTTGATCCCTAACCACTTTGTCTTTCGGAAGTTATGCATAAAAAGATTTTGTTATTTTCCTCTTAATTTCTAAGGCTTACAGACTAAATGGTTTCAGAAAATAATCTTTCTTGCGATTTAAAAGTAAAAGAAGGGGAAAATGATGAATAAGAAGAGAGACATGGTGACAGAGCAAGCCTTTGATACCATTATAATCCTCCTTTCTACACTTACTAGTTTTAATCGTTAGCAGTAACTCATTCATTTCTATAAATACTAAAGTGTGAGTAGGGAAAAAGTGGTTTCTGGAAACACTTACGCCAGCATAAAGCTAGTGTATTATAGGACTAAGCCTGCTTATTGCATAAATAATCGAGAGCTGGTATCTGTCCGGAAGAACTCAAAACGAATACACTGCTACTTGACCTTATATGTAGTCCCAAGTAGTATGCCCAGCCTCAGGGAAAGCATCCGAGCAAAATAAACCTTCTAAGAACCATTTTTGAAATTACTTTACACTTCTTTTTAGGGAGAGAATGCCTTCGGTGTGAAGGTTAAGAAAAATGATAAAATACCTCTTTTTCCTTAAAAGAATCTTAAAGAAGAATGCAGCCTGTACCTCTCTGATCACTTCTGTAGCGAGAGGCAGCAGTCGCGACTGCCCTTTATGCTGAGGCGCCAGGCTCGGAATCATGGCGAAAGACCGCCTCCCACAGTCGTTGCCATGGATACAAGCTCTGCTCTTGCTCGCATCTCGGATGACAGTTACTCCCGACAATGCAAGCGCCGTGCTCTTTACGAGGCATTTTGTATGTAATGTTTACTTCAATCCTCACAATCTTTACACCGAGGAAGGAGGGTTTTACTCTCCCTATATTCCCAGTGAGGGAGTCACACACCCAGTGAGCTTAATTCGTTTCCCGAGGTGCCCTGGCTTTAAGGAACGGAAGCGTGTGATGTGAACCCAGTACTGTCTTTCGCTGAAAGCTGTGGTCTTAGCCACTTCATGTACTTTACTCTGACTTAAAAGAAACTTTTACACTTGGTACTGTTCACACTATTCCGGCCAGAAAGCCGAGTCAAGATGACGTTATGCAGGGTTATGGAAAAAGCCATTGCATGTCCCCAGAGTCCACATGTCAAAAAAATTTTCCATACTAAATATTTTCCGTATTTCCCATCTTAAATATGAATTCTGAGAAGAGAACTTTTGCTAAGATGTCAAATGCATTCAGTAGGAACAGCAGTTGTACAAACTGCGTTTTTACACCCTAAAACACTAGGAAGGAAACGGGCAAAACCGTTTTATGCTCCCCTGCATGGGTCGCTTTTGATTAAATTTCACGGATTCAGTCAATTAAGCTTTTTTTTAACAGGTATAATTTTGACAGAGTTAAGATTTATTCGTGTAGGAAAATGTTCGTTTGTCAAAAAAGGAAAAGATTATTTTGCTTTCCAGAATTGGCCTGACAAAGTCATTGTTTGCATTTTTGTTTTTGGCATTAAAAATATAATACTTTCTAAGAGCGTTCCGTGTATTGGAATCTCTTCTGACTCCAGGATTTCATAGAATGAGAAAAGGATTGTCAGGGAAATCAGAAACTTAAATTAAAAGTTTAATTCCCTGAACAGTCGAAACAATTGTGGGTGAGGAAAAGAAAGAATATTTTCCTCAATAAAGGTTTCCTTAGAAAAAGGAAATACAATTTGTATCATTTGATCCCTAACCACTTTGTCTTTCGGAAGTTATGCATAAAAAGATTTTGTTATTTTCCTCTTAATTTCTAAGGCTTACAGACTAAATGGTTTCAGAAAATAATCTTCCTTGCGATTTAAAAGTAAAAGAAGGGGAAAATGATGAATAAGAAGAGAGACATGGTGACAGAGCAAGCCTTTGATACCATTATAATCCTCCTTTCTACACTTACTAGTTTTAATCGTTAGCAGTAACTCATTCATTTCTATAAATACTAAAGTGTGAGTAGGGAAAAAGTGGTTTCTGGAAACACTTACGCCAGCATAAAGCTAGTGTATTATAGGACTAAGCCTGCTTATTGCATAAATAATCGAGAGCTGGTATCTGTCCGGAAGAACTCAAAACGAATACACTGCTACTTGACCTTATATGTAGTCCCAAGTAGTATGCCCAGCCTCAGGGAAAGCATCCGAGCAAAATAAACCTTCTAAGAACCATTTTTGAAATTACTTTACACTTCTTTTTAGGGAGAGAATGCCTTCGGTGTGAAGGTTAAGAAAAATGATAAAATACCTCTTTTTCCTTAAAAGAATCTTAAAGAAGAATGCAGCCTGTACCTCTCTGATCACTTCTGTAGCGAGAGGCAGCAGTCGCGACTGCCCTTTATGCTGAGGCGCCAGGCTCGGAATCATGGCGAAAGACCGCCTCCCACAGTCGTTGCCATGGATACAAGCTCTGCTCTTGCTCGCATCTCGGATGACAGTTACTCCCGACAATGCAAGCGCCGTGCTCTTTACGAGGCATTTTGTATGTAATGTTTACTTCAATCCTCACAATCTTTACACCGAGGAAGGAGGGTTTTACTCTCCCTATATTCCCAGTGAGGGAGTCACACACCCAGTGAGCTTAATTCGTTTCCCGAGGTGCCCTGGCTTTAAGGAACGGAAGCGTGTGATGTGAACCCAGTACTGTCTTTCGCTGAAAGCTGTGGTCTTAGCCACTTCATGTACTTTACTCTGACTTAAAAGAAACTTTTACACTTGGTACTGTTCACACTATTCCGGCCAGAAAGCCGAGTCAAGATGACGTTATGCAGGGTTATGGAAAAAGCCATTGCATGTCCCCAGAGTCCACATGTCAAAAAAATTTTCCATACTAAATATTTTCCGTATTTCCCATCTTAAATATGAATTCTGAGAAGAGAACTTTTGCTAAGATGTCAAATGCATTCAGAAGGAACAGCAGTTGTACAAACTGCGTTTTTACACCCTAAAACACTAAGAAGGAATCGGGCAAAACCGTTTTATGCTCCCCTGCATGGGTCGCTTTTGATTAAATTTCACGGATTCAGTCAATTAAGCTTTTTTTTTAACAGGTATAATTTTGACAGAGTTAAGATTTATTCGTATAGGAAAATGTTCGTTTGTCAAAAAAGGAAAAGATTATTTTGCTTTCCAGAATTGGCCTGACAAAGTCATTGTTTGCATTTTTGTTTTTGGCATTAAAAATATAATACTTTCTAAGAGCGTTCCGTGTATTGGAATCTCTTCTGACTCCAGGATTTCATAGAATGAGAAAAGGATTGTCAGGGAAATCAGAAACTTAAATTAAAAGTTTAATTCCCTGAACAGTCGAAACAATTGTGGGTGAGGAAAAGAAAGAATATTTTCCTCAATAAAGGTTTCCTTAGAAAAAGGAAATACAATTTGTATCATTTGATCCCTAACCACTTTGTCTTTCGGAAGTTATGCATAAAAAGATTTTGTTATTTTCCTCTTAATTTCTAAGGCTTACAGACTAAATGGTTTCAGAAAATAATCTTTCTTGCGATTTAAAAGTAAAAGAAGGGGAAAATGATGAATAAGAAGAGAGACATGGTGACAGAGCAAGCCTTTGATACCATTATAATCCTCCTTTCTACACTTACTAGTTTTAATCGTTAGCAGTAACTCATTCATTTCTATAAATACTAAAGTGTGAGTAGGGAAAAAGTGGTTTCTGGAAACACTTACGCCAGCATAAAGCTAGTGTATTATAGGACTAAGCCTGCTTATTGCATAAATAATCGAGAGCTGGTATCTGTCCGGAAGAACTCAAAACGAATACACTGCTACTTGACCTTATATGTAGTCCCAAGTAGTATGCCCAGTCTCAGGGAAAGCATCCGAGCAAAATAAACCTTCTAAGAACCATTTTTGAAATTACTTTACACTTCTTTTTAGGGAGAGAATGCCTTCGGTGTGAAGGTTAAGAAAAATGATAAAATACCTCTTTTTCCTTAAAAGAATCTTAAAGAAGAATGCAGCCTGTACCTCTCTGATCACTTCTGTAGCGAGAGGCAGCAGTCGCGACTGCCCTTTATGCTGAGGCGCCAGGCTCGGAATCATGGCGAAAGACCGCCTCCCACAGTCGTTGCCATGGATACAAGCTGTGCTCTTGCTCGCATCTCGGATGACAGTTACTCCCGACAATGCAAGCGCCGTGCTCTTTACGAGGCATTTTGTATGTAATGTTTACTTCAATCCTCACAATCTTTACACCGAGGAAGGAGGGTTTTACTCTCCCTATATTCCCAGTGAGGGAGTCACACACCCAGTGAGCTTAATTCGTTTCCCGAGGTGCCCTGGCTTTAAGGAACGGAAGCGTGTGATGTGAACCCAGTACTGTCTTTCGCTGAAAGCTGTGGTCTTAGCCCCTTCATGTACTTTACTCTGACTTAAAAGAAACTTTTACACTTGGTACTGTTCACACTATTCCGGCCAGAAAGCCGAGTCAAGATGACGTTATGCAGGGTTATGGAAAAAGCCATTGCATGTCCCCAGAGTCCACATGTCAAAAAAATTTTCCATACTAAATATTTTCCGTATTTCCCATCTTAAATATGAATTCTGAGAAGAGAACTTTTGCTAAGATGTCAAATGCATTCAGAAGGAACAGCAGTTGTACAAACTGCGTTTTTACACCCTAAAACACTAAGAAGGAATCGGGCAAAACCGTTTTATGCTCCCCTGCATGGGTCGCTTTTGATTAAATTTCACGGATTCAGTCAATTAAGCTTTTTTTTTAACAGGTATAATTTTGACAGAGTTAAGATTTATTCATATAGGAAAATGTTCGTTTGTCAAAAAAGGAAAAGATTATTTTGCTTTCCAGAATTGGCCTGACAAAGTCATTGTTTGCATTTTTGTTTTTGGCATTAAAAATATAATACTTTCTAAGAGCGTTCCGTGTATTGGAATCTCTTCTGACTCCAGGATTTCATAGAATGAGAAAAGGATTGTCAGGGAAATCAGAAACTTAAATTAAAAGTTTAATTCCCTGAACAGTCGAAACAATTGTGGGTGAGGAAAAGAAAGAATATTTTCCTCAATAAAGGTTTCCTTAGAAAAAGGAAATACAATTTGTATCATTTGATCCCTAACCACTTTGTCTTTCGGAAGTTATGCATAAAAAGATTTTGTTATTTTCCTCTTAATTTCTAAGGCTTACAGACTAAATGGTTTCAGAAAATAATCTTTCTTGCGATTTAAAAGTAAAAGAAGGGGAAAATGATGAATAAGAAGAGAGACATGGTGACAGAGCAAGCCTTTGATACCATTATAATCCTCCTTTCTACACTTACTAGTTTTAATCGTTAGCAGTAACTCATTCATTTCTATAAATACTAAAGTGTGAGTAGGGAAAAAGTGGTTTCTGGAAACACTTACGCCAGCATAAAGCTAGTGTATTATAGGACTAAGCCTGCTTATTGCATAAATAATCGAGAGCTGGTATCTGTCCGGAAGAACTCAAAACGAATACACTGCTACTTGACCTTATATGTAGTCCCAAGTAGTATGCCCAGCCTCAGGGAAAGCATCCGAGCAAAATAAACCTTCTAAGAACCATTTTTGAAATTACTTTACACTTCTTTTTAGGGAGAGAATGCCTTCGGTGTGAAGGTTAAGAAAAATGATAAAATACCTCTTTTTCCTTAAAAGAATCTTAAAGAAGAATGCAGCCTGTACCTCTCTGATCACTTCTGTAGCGAGAGGCAGCAGTCGCGACTGCCCTTTATGCTGAGGCGCCAGGCTCGGAATCATGGCGAAAGACCGCCTCCCACAGTCGTTGCCATGGATACAAGCTCTGCTCTTGCTCGCATCTCGGATGACAGTTACTCCCGACAATGCAAGCGCCGTGCTCTTTACGAGGCATTTTGTATGTAATGTTTACTTCAATCCTCACAATCTTTACACCGAGGAAGGAGGGTTTTACTCTCCCTATATTCCCAGTGAGGGAGTCACACACCCAGTGAGCTTAATTCGTTTCCCGAGGTGCCCTGGCTTTAAGGAACGGAAGCGTGTGATGTGAACCCAGTACTGTCTTTCGCTGAAAGCTGTGGTCTTAGCCACTTCATGTACTTTACTCTGACTTAAAAGAAACTTTTACACTTGGTACTGTTCACACTATTCCGGCCAGAAAGCCGAGTCAAGATGACGTTATGCAGGGTTATGGAAAAAGCCATTGCATGTCCCCAGAGTCCACATGTCAAAAAAATTTTCCATACTAAATATTTTCCGTATTTCCCATCTTAAATATGAATTCTGAGAAGAGAACTTTTGCTAAGATGTCAAATGCATTCAGTAGGAACAGCAGTTGTACAAACTGCGTTTTTACACCCTAAAACACTAGGAAGGAAACGGGCAAAACCGTTTTATGCTCCCCTGCATGGGTCGCTTTTGATTAAATTTCACGGATTCAGTCAATTAAGCTTTTTTTTAACAGGTATAATTTTGACAGAGTTAAGATTTATTCGTGTAGGAAAATGTTCGTTTGTCAAAAAAGGAAAAGATTATTTTGCTTTCCAGAATTGGCCTGACAAAGTCATTGTTTGCATTTTTGTTTTTGGCATTAAAAATATAATACTTTCTAAGAGCGTTCCGTGTATTGGAATCTCTTCTGACTCCAGGATTTCATAGAATGAGAAAAGGATTGTCAGGGAAATCAGAAACTTAAATTAAAAGTTTAATTCCCTGAACAGTCGAAACAATTGTGGGTGAGGAAAAGAAAGAATATTTTCCTCAATAAAGGTTTCCTTAGAAAAAGGAAATACAATTTGTATCATTTGATCCCTAACCACTTTGTCTTTCGGAAGTTATGCATAAAAAGATTTTGTTATTTTCCTCTTAATTTCTAAGGCTTACAGACTAAATGGTTTCAGAAAATAATCTTCCTTGCGATTTAAAAGTAAAAGAAGGGGAAAATGATGAATAAGAAGAGAGACATGGTGACAGAGCAAGCCTTTGATACCATTATAATCCTCCTTTCTACACTTACTAGTTTTAATCGTTAGCAGTAACTCATTCATTTCTATAAATACTAAAGTGTGAGTAGGGAAAAAGTGGTTTCTGGAAACACTTACGCCAGCATAAAGCTAGTGTATTATAGGACTAAGCCTGCTTATTGCATAAATAATCGAGAGCTGGTATCTGTCCGGAAGAACTCAAAACGAATACACTGCTACTTGACCTTATATGTAGTCCCAAGTAGTATGCCCAGCCTCAGGGAAAGCATCCGAGCAAAATAAACCTTCTAAGAACCATTTTTGAAATTACTTTACACTTCTTTTTAGGGAGAGAATGCCTTCGGTGTGAAGGTTAAGAAAAATGATAAAATACCTCTTTTTCCTTAAAAGAATCTTAAAGAAGAATGCAGCCTGTACCTCTCTGATCACTTCTGTAGCGAGAGGCAGCAGTCGCGACTGCCCTTTATGCTGAGGCGCCAGGCTCGGAATCATGGCGAAAGACCGCCTCCCACAGTCGTTGCCATGGATACAAGCTCTGCTCTTGCTCGCATCTCGGATGACAGTTACTCCCGACAATGCAAGCGCCGTGCTCTTTACGAGGCATTTTGTATGTAATGTTTACTTCAATCCTCACAATCTTTACACCGAGGAAGGAGGGTTTTACTCTCCCTATATTCCCAGTGAGGGAGTCACACACCCAGTGAGCTTAATTCGTTTCCCGAGGTGCCCTGGCTTTAAGGAACGGAAGCGTGTGATGTGAACCCAGTACTGTCTTTCGCTGAAAGCTGTGGTCTTAGCCACTTCATGTACTTTACTCTGACTTAAAAGAAACTTTTACACTTGGTACTGTTCACACTATTCCGGCCAGAAAGCCGAGTCAAGATGACGTTATGCAGGGTTATGGAAAAAGCCATTGCATGTCCCCAGAGTCCACATGTCAAAAAAATTTTCCATACTAAATATTTTCCGTATTTCCCATCTTAAATATGAATTCTGAGAAGAGAACTTTTGCTAAGATGTCAAATGCATTCAGAAGGAACAGCAGTTGTACAAACTGCGTTTTTACACCCTAAAACACTAAGAAGGAATCGGGCAAAACCGTTTTATGCTCCCCTGCATGGGTCGCTTTTGATTAAATTTCACGGATTCAGTCAATTAAGCTTTTTTTTTAACAGGTATAATTTTGACAGAGTTAAGATTTATTCGTATAGGAAAATGTTCGTTTGTCAAAAAAGGAAAAGATTATTTTGCTTTCCAGAATTGGCCTGACAAAGTCATTGTTTGCATTTTTGTTTTTGGCATTAAAAATATAATACTTTCTAAGAGCGTTCCGTGTATTGGAATCTCTTCTGACTCCAGGATTTCATAGAATGAGAAAAGGATTGTCAGGGAAATCAGAAACTTAAATTAAAAGTTTAATTCCCTGAACAGTCGAAACAATTGTGGGTGAGGAAAAGAAAGAATATTTTCCTCAATAAAGGTTTCCTTAGAAAAAGGAAATACAATTTGTATCATTTGATCCCTAACCACTTTGTCTTTCGGAAGTTATGCATAAAAAGATTTTGTTATTTTCCTCTTAATTTCTAAGGCTTACAGACTAAATGGTTTCAGAAAATAATCTTTCTTGCGATTTAAAAGTAAAAGAAGGGGAAAATGATGAATAAGAAGAGAGACATGGTGACAGAGCAAGCCTTTGATACCATTATAATCCTCCTTTCTACACTTACTAGTTTTAATCGTTAGCAGTAACTCATTCATTTCTATAAATACTAAAGTGTGAGTAGGGAAAAAGTGGTTTCTGGAAACACTTACGCCAGCATAAAGCTAGTGTATTATAGGACTAAGCCTGCTTATTGCATAAATAATCGAGAGCTGGTATCTGTCCGGAAGAACTCAAAACGAATACACTGCTACTTGACCTTATATGTAGTCCCAAGTAGTATGCCCAGTCTCAGGGAAAGCATCCGAGCAAAATAAACCTTCTAAGAACCATTTTTGAAATTACTTTACACTTCTTTTTAGGGAGAGAATGCCTTCGGTGTGAAGGTTAAGAAAAATGATAAAATACCTCTTTTTCCTTAAAAGAATCTTAAAGAAGAATGCAGCCTGTACCTCTCTGATCACTTCTGTAGCGAGAGGCAGCAGTCGCGACTGCCCTTTATGCTGAGGCGCCAGGCTCGGAATCATGGCGAAAGACCGCCTCCCACAGTCGTTGCCATGGATACAAGCTGTGCTCTTGCTCGCATCTCGGATGACAGTTACTCCCGACAATGCAAGCGCCGTGCTCTTTACGAGGCATTTTGTATGTAATGTTTACTTCAATCCTCACAATCTTTACACCGAGGAAGGAGGGTTTTACTCTCCCTATATTCCCAGTGAGGGAGTCACACACCCAGTGAGCTTAATTCGTTTCCCGAGGTGCCCTGGCTTTAAGGAACGGAAGCGTGTGATGTGAACCCAGTACTGTCTTTCGCTGAAAGCTGTGGTCTTAGCCCCTTCATGTACTTTACTCTGACTTAAAAGAAACTTTTACACTTGGTACTGTTCACACTATTCCGGCCAGAAAGCCGAGTCAAGATGACGTTATGCAGGGTTATGGAAAAAGCCATTGCATGTCCCCAGAGTCCACATGTCAGTCAATTAAGCTTTTTTTTTAACAGGTATAATTTTGACAGAGTTAAGATTTATTCATATAGGAAAATGTTCGTTTGTCAAAAAAGGAAAAGATTATTTTGCTTTCCAGAATTGGCCTGACAAAGTCATTGTTTGCATTTTTGTTTTTGGCATTAAAAATATAATACTTTCTAAGAGCGTTCCGTGTATTGGAATCTCTTCTGACTCCAGGATTTCATAGAATGAGAAAAGGATTGTCAGGGAAATCAGAAACTTAAATTAAAAGTTTAATTCCCTGAACAGTCGAAACAATTGTGGGTGAGGAAAAGAAAGAATATTTTCCTCAATAAAGGTTTCCTTAGAAAAAGGAAATACAATTTGTATCATTTGATCCCTAACCACTTTGTCTTTCGGAAGTTATGCATAAAAAGATTTTGTTATTTTCCTCTTAATTTCTAAGGCTTACAGACTAAATGGTTTCAGAAAATAATCTTTCTTGCGATTTAAAAGTAAAAGAAGGGGAAAATGATGAATAAGAAGAGAGACATGGTGACAGAGCAAGCCTTTGATACCATTATAATCCTCCTTTCTACACTTACTAGTTTTAATCGTTAGCAGTAACTCATTCATTTCTATAAATACTAAAGTGTGAGTAGGGAAAAAGTGGTTTCTGGAAACACTTACGCCAGCATAAAGCTAGTGTATTATAGGACTAAGCCTGCTTATTGCATAAATAATCGAGAGCTGGTATCTGTCCGGAAGAACTCAAAACGAATACACTGCTACTTGACCTTATATGTAGTCCCAAGTAGTATGCCCAGCCTCAGGGAAAGCATCCGAGCAAAATAAACCTTCTAAGAACCATTTTTGAAATTACTTTACACTTCTTTTTAGGGAGAGAATGCCTTCGGTGTGAAGGTTAAGAAAAATGATAAAATACCTCTTTTTCCTTAAAAGAATCTTAAAGAAGAATGCAGCCTGTACCTCTCTGATCACTTCTGTAGCGAGAGGCAGCAGTCGCGACTGCCCTTTATGCTGAGGCGCCAGGCTCGGAATCATGGCGAAAGACCGCCTCCCACAGTCGTTGCCATGGATACAAGCTCTGCTCTTGCTCGCATCTCGGATGACAGTTACTCCCGACAATGCAAGCGCCGTGCTCTTTACGAGGCATTTTGTATGTAATGTTTACTTCAATCCTCACAATCTTTACACCGAGGAAGGAGGGTTTTACTCTCCCTATATTCCCAGTGAGGGAGTCACACACCCAGTGAGCTTAATTCGTTTCCCGAGGTGCCCTGGCTTTAAGGAACGGAAGCGTGTGATGTGAACCCAGTACTGTCTTTCGCTGAAAGCTGTGGTCTTAGCCACTTCATGTACTTTACTCTGACTTAAAAGAAACTTTTACACTTGGTACTGTTCACACTATTCCGGCCAGAAAGCCGAGTCAAGATGACGTTATGCAGGGTTATGGAAAAAGCCATTGCATGTCCCCAGAGTCCACATGTCAAAAAAATTTTCCATACTAAATATTTTCCGTATTTCCCATCTTAAATATGAATTCTGAGAAGAGAACTTTTGCTAAGATGTCAAATGCATTCAGAAGGAACAGCAGTTGTACAAACTGCGTTTTTACACCCTAAAACACTAAGAAGGAATCGGGCAAAACCGTTTTATGCTCCCCTGCATGGGTCGCTTTTGATTAAATTTCACGGATTCAGTCAATTAAGCTTTTTTTTTAACAGGTATAATTTTGACAGAGTTAAGATTTATTCATATAGGAAAATGTTCGTTTGTCAAAAAAGGAAAAGATTATTTTGCTTTCCAGAATTGGCCTGACAAAGTCATTGTTTGCATTTTTGTTTTTGGCATTAAAAATATAATACTTTCTAAGAGCGTTCCGTGTATTGGAATCTCTTCTGACTCCAGGATTTCATAGAATGAGAAAAGGATTGTCAGGGAAATCAGAAACTTAAATTAAAAGTTTAATTCCCTGAACAGTCGAAACAATTGTGGGTGAGGAAAAGAAAGAATATTTTCCTCAATAAAGGTTTCCTTAGAAAAAGGAAATACAATTTGTATCATTTGATCCCTAACCACTTTGTCTTTCGGAAGTTATGCATAAAAAGATTTTGTTATTTTCCTCTTAATTTCTAAGGCTTACAGACTAAATGGTTTCAGAAAATAATCTTTCTTGCGATTTAAAAGTAAAAGAAGGGGAAAATGATGAATAAGAAGAGAGACATGGTGACAGAGCAAGCCTTTGATACCATTATAATCCTCCTTTCTACACTTACTAGTTTTAATCGTTAGCAGTAACTCATTCATTTCTATAAATACTAAAGTGTGAGTAGGGAAAAAGTGGTTTCTGGAAACACTTACGCCAGCATAAAGCTAGTGTATTATAGGACTAAGCCTGCTTATTGCATAAATAATCGAGAGCTGGTATCTGTCCGGAAGAACTCAAAACGAATACACTGCTACTTGACCTTATATGTAGTCCCAAGTAGTATGCCCAGCCTCAGGGAAAGCATCCGAGCAAAATAAACCTTCTAAGAACCATTTTTGAAATTACTTTACACTTCTTTTTAGGGAGAGAATGCCTTCGGTGTGAAGGTTAAGAAAAATGATAAAATACCTCTTTTTCCTTAAAAGAATCTTAAAGAAGAATGCAGCCTGTACCTCTCTGATCACTTCTGTAGCGAGAGGCAGCAGTCGCGACTGCCCTTTATGCTGAGGCGCCAGGCTCGGAATCATGGCGAAAGACCGCCTCCCACAGTCGTTGCCATGGATACAAGCTGTGCTCTTGCTCGCATCTCGGATGACAGTTACTCCCGACAATGCAAGCGCCGTGCTCTTTACGAGGCATTTTGTATGTAATGTTTACTTCAATCCTCACAATCTTTACACCGAGGAAGGAGGGTTTTACTCTCCCTATATTCCCAGTGAGGGAGTCACACACCCAGTGAGCTTAATTCGTTTCCCGAGGTGCCCTGGCTTTAAGGAACGGAAGCGTGTGATGTGAACCCAGTACTGTCTTTCGCTGAAAGCTGTGGTCTTAGCCACTTCATGTACTTTACTCTGACTTAAAAGAAACTTTTACACTTGGTACTGTTCACACTATTCCGGCCAGAAAGCCGAGTCAAGATGACGTTATGCAGGGTTATGGAAAAAGCCATTGCATGTCCCCAGAGTCCACATGTCAAAAAAATTTTCCATACTAAATATTTTCCGTATTTCCCATCTTAAATATGAATTCTGAGAAGAGAACTTTTGCTAAGATGTCAAATGCATTCAGAAGGAACAGCAGTTGTACAAACTGCGTTTTTACACCCTAAAACACTAGGAAGGAAACGGGCAAAACCGTTTTATGCTCCCCTGCATGGGTCGCTTTTGATTAAATTTCACGGATTCAGTCAATTAAGCTTTTTTTTTAACAGGTATAATTTTGACAGAGTTAAGATTTATTCGTATAGGAAAATGTTCGTTTGTCAAAAAAGGAAAAGATTATTTTGCTTTCCAGAATTGGCCTGACAAAGTCATTGTTTGCATTTTTGTTTTTGGCATTAAAAATATAATACTTTCTAAGAGCGTTCCGTGTATTGGAATCTCTTCTGACTCCAGGATTTCATAGAATGAGAAAAGGATTGTCAGGGAAATCAGAAACTTAAATTAAAAGTTTAATTCCCTGAACAGTCGAAACAATTGTGGGTGAGGAAAAGAAAGAATATTTTCCTCAATAAAGGTTTCCTTAGAAAAAGGAAATACAATTTGTATCATTTGATCCCTAACCACTTTGTCTTTCGGAAGTTATGCATAAAAAGATTTTGTTATTTTCCTCTTAATTTCTAAGGCTTACAGACTAAATGGTTTCAGAAAATAATCTTTCTTGCGATTTAAAAGTAAAAGAAGGGGAAAATGATGAATAAGAAGAGAGACATGGTGACAGAGCAAGCCTTTGATACCATTATAATCCTCCTTTCTACACTTACTAGTTTTAATCGTTAGCAGTAACTCATTCATTTCTATAAATACTAAAGTGTGAGTAGGGAAAAAGTGGTTTCTGGAAACACTTACGCCAGCATAAAGCTAGTGTATTATAGGACTAAGCCTGCTTATTGCATAAATAATCGAGAGCTGGTATCTGTCCGGAAGAACTCAAAACGAATACACTGCTACTTGACCTTATATGTAGTCCCAAGTAGTATGCCCAGCCTCAGGGAAAGCATCCGAGCAAAATAAACCTTCTAAGAACCATTTTTGAAATTACTTTACACTTCTTTTTAGGGAGAGAATGCCTTCGGTGTGAAGGTTAAGAAAAATGATAAAATACCTCTTTTTCCTTAAAAGAATCTTAAAGAAGAATGCAGCCTGTACCTCTCTGATCACTTCTGTAGCGAGAGGCAGCAGTCGCGACTGCCCTTTATGCTGAGGCGCCAGGCTCGGAATCATGGCGAAAGACCGCCTCCCACAGTCGTTGCCATGGATACAAGCTCTGCTCTTGCTCGCATCTCGGATGACAGTTACTCCCGACAATGCAAGCGCCGTGCTCTTTACGAGGCATTTTGTATGTAATGTTTACTTCAATCCTCACAATCTTTACACCGAGGAAGGAGGGTTTTACTCTCCCTATATTCCCAGTGAGGGAGTCACACACCCAGTGAGCTTAATTCGTTTCCCGAGGTGCCCTGGCTTTAAGGAACGGAAGCGTGTGATGTGAACCCAGTACTGTCTTTCGCTGAAAGCTGTGGTCTTAGCCACTTCATGTACTTTACTCTGACTTAAAAGAAACTTTTACACTTGGTACTGTTCACACTATTCCGGCCAGAAAGCCGAGTCAAGATGACGTTATGCAGGGTTATGGAAAAAGCCATTGCATGTCCCCAGAGTCCACATGTCAAAAAAATTTTCCATACTAAATATTTTCCGTATTTCCCATCTTAAATATGAATTCTGAGAAGAGAACTTTTGCTAAGATGTCAAATGCATTCAGAAGGAACAGCAGTTGTACAAACTGCGTTTTTACACCCTAAAACACTAAGAAGGAATCGGGCAAAACCGTTTTATGCTCCCCTGCATGGGTCGCTTTTGATTAAATTTCACGGATTCAGTCAATTAAGCTTTTTTTTTAACAGGTATAATTTTGACAGAGTTAAGATTTATTCATATAGGAAAATGTTCGTTTGTCAAAAAAGGAAAAGATTATTTTGCTTTCCAGAATTGGCCTGACAAAGTCATTGTTTGCATTTTTGTTTTTGGCATTAAAAATATAATACTTTCTAAGAGCGTTCCGTGTATTGGAATCTCTTCTGACTCCAGGATTTCATAGAATGAGAAAAGGATTGTCAGGGAAATCAGAAACTTAAATTAAAAGTTTAATTCCCTGAACAGTCGAAACAATTGTGGGTGAGGAAAAGAAAGAATATTTTCCTCAATAAAGGTTTCCTTAGAAAAAGGAAATACAATTTGTATCATTTGATCCCTAACCACTTTGTCTTTCGGAAGTTATGCATAAAAAGATTTTGTTATTTTCCTCTTAATTTCTAAGGCTTACAGACTAAATGGTTTCAGAAAATAATCTTTCTTGCGATTTAAAAGTAAAAGAAGGGGAAAATGATGAATAAGAAGAGAGACATGGTGACAGAGCAAGCCTTTGATACCATTATAATCCTCCTTTCTACACTTACTAGTTTTAATCGTTAGCAGTAACTCATTCATTTCTATAAATACTAAAGTGTGAGTAGGGAAAAAGTGGTTTCTGGAAACACTTACGCCAGCATAAAGCTAGTGTATTATAGGACTAAGCCTGCTTATTGCATAAATAATCGAGAGCTGGTATCTGTCCGGAAGAACTCAAAACGAATACACTGCTACTTGACCTTATATGTAGTCCCAAGTAGTATGCCCAGCCTCAGGGAAAGCATCCGAGCAAAATAAACCTTCTAAGAACCATTTTTGAAATTACTTTACACTTCTTTTTAGGGAGAGAATGCCTTCGGTGTGAAGGTTAAGAAAAATGATAAAATACCTCTTTTTCCTTAAAAGAATCTTAAAGAAGAATGCAGCCTGTACCTCTCTGATCACTTCTGTAGCGAGAGGCAGCAGTCGCGACTGCCCTTTATGCTGAGGCGCCAGGCTCGGAATCATGGCGAAAGACCGCCTCCCACAGTCGTTGCCATGGATACAAGCTGTGCTCTTGCTCGCATCTCGGATGACAGTTACTCCCGACAATGCAAGCGCCGTGCTCTTTACGAGGCATTTTGTATGTAATGTTTACTTCAATCCTCACAATCTTTACACCGAGGAAGGAGGGTTTTACTCTCCCTATATTCCCAGTGAGGGAGTCACACACCCAGTGAGCTTAATTCGTTTCCCGAGGTGCCCTGGCTTTAAGGAACGGAAGCGTGTGATGTGAACCCAGTACTGTCTTTCGCTGAAAGCTGTGGTCTTAGCCACTTCATGTACTTTACTCTGACTTAAAAGAAACTTTTACACTTGGTACTGTTCACACTATTCCGGCCAGAAAGCCGAGTCAAGATGACGTTATGCAGGGTTATGGAAAAAGCCATTGCATGTCCCCAGAGTCCACATGTCAAAAAAATTTTCCATACTAAATATTTTCCGTATTTCCCATCTTAAATATGAATTCTGAGAAGAGAACTTTTGCTAAGATGTCAAATGCATTCAGTAGGAACAGCAGTTGTACAAACTGCGTTTTTACACCCTAAAACACTAGGAAGGAAACGGGCAAAACCGTTTTATGCTCCCCTGCATGGGTCGCTTTTGATTAAATTTCACGGATTCAGTCAATTAAGCTTTTTTTTTAACAGGTATAATTTTGACAGAGTTAAGATTTATTCGTATAGGAAAATGTTCGTTTGTCAAAAAAGGAAAAGATTATTTTGCTTTCCAGAATTGGCCTGACAAAGTCATTGTTTGCATTTTTGTTTTTGGCATTAAAAATATAATACTTTCTAAGAGCGTTCCGTGTATTGGAATCTCTTCTGACTCCAGGATTTCATAGAATGAGAAAAGGATTGTCAGGGAAATCAGAAACTTAAATTAAAAGTTTAATTCCCTGAACAGTCGAAACAATTGTGGGTGAGGAAAAGAAAGAATATTTTCCTCAATAAAGGTTTCCTTAGAAAAAGGAAATACAATTTGTATCATTTGATCCCTAACCACTTTGTCTTTCGGAAGTTATGCATAAAAAGATTTTGTTATTTTCCTCTTAATTTCTAAGGCTTACAGACTAAATGGTTTCAGAAAATAATCTTCCTTGCGATTTAAAAGTAAAAGAAGGGGAAAATGATGAATAAGAAGAGAGACATGGTGACAGAGCAAGCCTTTGATACCATTATAATCCTCCTTTCTACACTTACTAGTTTTAATCGTTAGCAGTAACTCATTCATTTCTATAAATACTAAAGTGTGAGTAGGGAAAAAGTGGTTTCTGGAAACACTTACGCCAGCATAAAGCTAGTGTATTATAGGACTAAGCCTGCTTATTGCATAAATAATCGAGAGCTGGTATCTGTCCGGAAGAACTCAAAACGAATACACTGCTACTTGACCTTATATGTAGTCCCAAGTAGTATGCCCAGCCTCAGGGAAAGCATCCGAGCAAAATAAACCTTCTAAGAACCATTTTTGAAATTACTTTACACTTCTTTTTAGGGAGAGAATGCCTTCGGTGTGAAGGTTAAGAAAAATGATAAAATACCTCTTTTTCCTTAAAAGAATCTTAAAGAAGAATGCAGCCTGTACCTCTCTGATCACTTCTGTAGCGAGAGGCAGCAGTCGCGACTGCCCTTTATGCTGAGGCGCCAGGCTCGGAATCATGGCGAAAGACCGCCTCCCACAGTCGTTGCCATGGATACAAGCTGTGCTCTTGCTCGCATCTCGGATGACAGTTACTCCCGACAATGCAAGCGCCGTGCTCTTTACGAGGCATTTTGTATGTAATGTTTACTTCAATCCTCACAATCTTTACACCGAGGAAGGAGGGTTTTACTCTCCCTATATTCCCAGTGAGGGAGTCACACACCCAGTGAGCTTAATTCGTTTCCCGAGGTGCCCTGGCTTTAAGGAACGGAAGCGTGTGATGTGAACCCAGTACTGTCTTTCGCTGAAAGCTGTGGTCTTAGCCACTTCATGTACTTTACTCTGACTTAAAAGAAACTTTTACACTTGGTACTGTTCACACTATTCCGGCCAGAAAGCCGAGTCAAGATGACGTTATGCAGGGTTATGGAAAAAGCCATTGCATGTCCCCAGAGTCCACATGTCAAAAAAATTTTCCATACTAAATATTTTCCGTATTTCCCATCTTAAATATGAATTCTGAGAAGAGAACTTTTGCTAAGATGTCAAATGCATTCAGAAGGAACAGCAGTTGTACAAACTGCGTTTTTACACCCTAAAACACTAAGAAGGAATCGGGCAAAACCGTTTTATGCTCCCCTGCATGGGTCGCTTTTGATTAAATTTCACGGATTCAGTCAATTAAGCTTTTTTTTTAACAGGTATAATTTTGACAGAGTTAAGATTTATTCATATAGGAAAATGTTCGTTTGTCAAAAAAGGAAAAGATTATTTTGCTTTCCAGAATTGGCCTGACAAAATCATTGTTTGCATTTTTGTTTTAGGCATTAAAAATATAATACTTTCTAAGAGCGTTCCGTGTATTGGAATCTCTTCTGACTCCAGGATTTCATAGAATGAGAAAAGGATTGTCAGGGAAATCAGAAACTTAAATTAAAAGTTTAATTCCCTGAACAGTCGAAACAATTGTGGGTGAGGAAAAGAAAGAATATTTTCCTCAATAAAGGTTTCCTTAGAAAAAGGAAATACAATTTGTATCATTTGATCCCTAACCACTTTGTCTTTCGGAAGTTATGCATAAAAAGATTTTGTTATTTTCCTCTTAATTTCTAAGGCTTACAGACTAAATGGTTTCAGAAAATAATCTTTCTTGCGATTTAAAAGTAAAAGAAGGGGAAAATGATGAATAAGAAGAGAGACATGGTGACAGAGCAAGCCTTTGATACCATTATAATCCTCCTTTCTACACTTACTAGTTTTAATCGTTAGCAGTAACTCATTCATTTCTATAAATACTAAAGTGTGAGTAGGGAAAAAGTGGTTTCTGGAAACACTTACGCCAGCATAAAGCTAGTGTATTATAGGACTAAGCCTGCTTATTGCATAAATAATCGAGAGCTGGTATCTGTCCGGAAGAACTCAAAACGAATACACTGCTACTTGACCTTATATGTAGTCCCAAGTAGTATGCCCAGCCTCAGGGAAAGCATCCGAGCAAAATAAACCTTCTAAGAACCATTTTTGAAATTACTTTACACTTCTTTTTAGGGAGAGAATGCCTTCGGTGTGAAGGTTAAGAAAAATGATAAAATACCTCTTTTTCCTTAAAAGAATCTTAAAGAAGAATGCAGCCTGTACCTCTCTGATCACTTCTGTAGCGAGAGGCAGCAGTCGCGACTGCCCTTTATGCTGAGGCGCCAGGCTCGGAATCATGGCGAAAGACCGCCTCCCACAGTCGTTGCCATGGATACAAGCTGTGCTCTTGCTCGCATCTCGGATGACAGTTACTCCCGACAATGCAAGCGCCGTGCTCTTTACGAGGCATTTTGTATGTAATGTTTACTTCAATCCTCACAATCTTTACACCGAGGAAGGAGGGTTTTACTCTCCCTATATTCCCAGTGAGGGAGTCACACACCCAGTGAGCTTAATTCGTTTCCCGAGGTGCCCTGGCTTTAAGGAACGGAAGCGTGTGATGTGAACCCAGTACTGTCTTTCGCTGAAAGCTGTGGTCTTAGCCACTTCATGTACTTTACTCTGACTTAAAAGAAACTTTTACACTTGGTACTGTTCACACTATTCCGGCCAGAAAGCCGAGTCAAGATGACGTTATGCAGGGTTATGGAAAAAGCCATTGCATGTCCCCAGAGTCCACATGTCAAAAAAATTTTCCATACTAAATATTTTCCGTATTTCCCATCTTAAATATGAATTCTGAGAAGAGAACTTTTGCTAAGATGTCAAATGCATTCAGTAGGAACAGCAGTTGGACAAACTGCGTTTTTACACCCTAAAACACTAGGAAGGAAACGGGCAAAACCGTTTTATGCTCCCCTGCATGGGTCGCTTTTGATTAAATTTCACGGATTCAGTCAATTAAGCTTTTTTTTTAACAGGTATAATTTTGACAGAGTTAAGATTTATTCGTATAGGAAAATGTTCGTTTGTCAAAAAAGGAAAAGATTATTTTGCTTTCCAGAATTGGCCTGACAAAGTCATTGTTTGCATTTTTGTTTTTGGCATTAAAAATATAATACTTTCTAAGAGCGTTCCGTGTATTGGAATCTCTTCTGACTCCAGGATTTCATAGAATGAGAAAAGGATTGTCAGGGAAATCAGAAACTTAAATTAAAAGTTTAATTCCCTGAACAGTCGAAACAATTGTGGGTGAGGAAAAGAAAGAATATTTTCCTCAATAAAGGTTTCCTTAGAAAAAGGAAATACAATTTGTATCATTTGATCCCTAACCACTTTGTCTTTCGGAAGTTATGCATAAAAAGATTTTGTTATTTTCCTCTTAATTTCTAAGGCTTACAGACTAAATGGTTTCAGAAAATAATCTTCCTTGCGATTTAAAAGTAAAAGAAGGGGAAAATGATGAATAAGAAGAGAGACATGGTGACAGAGCAAGCCTTTGATACCATTATAATCCTCCTTTCTACACTTACTAGTTTTAATCGTTAGCAGTAACTCATTCATTTCTATAAATACTAAAGTGTGAGTAGGGAAAAAGTGGTTTCTGGAAACACTTACGCCAGCATAAAGCTAGTGTATTATAGGACTAAGCCTGCTTATTGCATAAATAATCGAGAGCTGGTATCTGTCCGGAAGAACTCAAAACGAATACACTGCTACTTGACCTTATATGTAGTCCCAAGTAGTATGCCCAGCCTCAGGGAAAGCATCCGAGCAAAATAAACCTTCTAAGAACCATTTTTGAAATTACTTTACACTTCTTTTTAGGGAGAGAATGCCTTCGGTGTGAAGGTTAAGAAAAATGATAAAATACCTCTTTTTCCTTAAAAGAATCTTAAAGAAGAATGCAGCCTGTACCTCTCTGATCACTTCTGTAGCGAGAGGCAGCAGTCGCGACTGCCCTTTATGCTGAGGCGCCAGGCTCGGAATCATGGCGAAAGACCGCCTCCCACAGTCGTTGCCATGGATACAAGCTGTGCTCTTGCTCGCATCTCGGATGACAGTTACTCCCGACAATGCAAGCGCCGTGCTCTTTACGAGGCATTTTGTATGTAATGTTTACTTCAATCCTCACAATCTTTACACCGAGGAAGGAGGGTTTTACTCTCCCTATATTCCCAGTGAGGGAGTCACACACCCAGTGAGCTTAATTCGTTTCCCGAGGTGCCCTGGCTTTAAGGAACGGAAGCGTGTGATGTGAACCCAGTACTGTCTTTCGCTGAAAGCTGTGGTCTTAGCCACTTCATGTACTTTACTCTGACTTAAAAGAAACTTTTACACTTGGTACTGTTCACACTATTCCGGCCAGAAAGCCGAGTCAAGATGACGTTATGCAGGGTTATGGAAAAAGCCATTGCATGTCCCCAGAGTCCACATGTCAAAAAAATTTTCCATACTAAATATTTTCCGTATTTCCCATCTTAAATATGAATTCTGAGAAGAGAACTTTTGCTAAGATGTCAAATGCATTCAGAAGGAACAGCAGTTGTACAAACTGCGTTTTTACACCCTAAAACACTAAGAAGGAATCGGGCAAAACCGTTTTATGCTCCCCTGCATGGGTCGCTTTTGATTAAATTTCACGGATTCAGTCAATTAAGCTTTTTTTTTAACAGGTATAATTTTGACAGAGTTAAGATTTATTCATATAGGAAAATGTTCGTTTGTCAAAAAAGGAAAAGATTATTTTGCTTTCCAGAATTGGCCTGACAAAGTCATTGTTTGCATTTTTGTTTTTGGCATTAAAAATATAATACTTTCTAAGAGCGTTCCGTGTATTGGAATCTCTTCTGACTCCAGGATTTCATAGAATGAGAAAAGGATTGTCAGGGAAATCAGAAACTTAAATTAAAAGTTTAATTCCCTGAACAGTCGAAACAATTGTGGGTGAGGAAAAGAAAGAATATTTTCCTCAATAAAGGTTTCCTTAGAAAAAGGAAATACAATTTGTATCATTTGATCCCTAACCACTTTGTCTTTCGGAAGTTATGCATAAAAAGATTTTGTTATTTTCCTCTTAATTTCTAAGGCTTACAGACTAAATGGTTTCAGAAAATAATCTTTCTTGCGATTTAAAAGTAAAAGAAGGGGAAAATGATGAATAAGAAGAGAGACATGGTGACAGAGCAAGCCTTTGATACCATTATAATCCTCCTTTCTACACTTACTAGTTTTAATCGTTAGCAGTAACTCATTCATTTCTATAAATACTAAAGTGTGAGTAGGGAAAAAGTGGTTTCTGGAAACACTTACGCCAGCATAAAGCTAGTGTATTATAGGACTAAGCCTGCTTATTGCATAAATAATCGAGAGCTGGTATCTGTCCGGAAGAACTCAAAACGAATACACTGCTACTTGACCTTATATGTAGTCCCAAGTAGTATGCCCAGCCTCAGGGAAAGCATCCGAGCAAAATAAACCTTCTAAGAACCATTTTTGAAATTACTTTACACTTCTTTTTAGGGAGAGAATGCCTTCGGTGTGAAGGTTAAGAAAAATGATAAAATACCTCTTTTTCCTTAAAAGAATCTTAAAGAAGAATGCAGCCTGTACCTCTCTGATCACTTCTGTAGCGAGAGGCAGCAGTCGCGACTGCCCTTTATGCTGAGGCGCCAGGCTCGGAATCATGGCGAAAGACCGCCTCCCACAGTCGTTGCCATGGATACAAGCTCTGCTCTTGCTCGCATCTCGGATGACAGTTACTCCCGACAATGCAAGCGCCGTGCTCTTTACGAGGCATTTTGTATGTAATGTTTACTTCAATCCTCACAATCTTTACACCGAGGAAGGAGGGTTTTACTCTCCCTATATTCCCAGTGAGGGAGTCACACACCCAGTGAGCTTAATTCGTTTCCCGAGGTGCCCTGGCTTTAAGGAACGGAAGCGTGTGATGTGAACCCAGTACTGTCTTTCGCTGAAAGCTGTGGTCTTAGCCACTTCATGTACTTTACTCTGACTTAAAAGAAACTTTTACACTTGGTACTGTTCACACTATTCCGGCCAGAAAGCCGAGTCAAGATGACGTTATGCAGGGTTATGGAAAAAGCCATTGCATGTCCCCAGAGTCCACATGTCAAAAAAATTTTCCATACTAAATATTTTCCGTATTTCCCATCTTAAATATGAATTCTGAGAAGAGAACTTTTGCTAAGATGTCAAATGCATTCAGAAGGAACAGCAGTTGTACAAACTGCGTTTTTACACCCTAAAACACTAAGAAGGAATCGGGCAAAACCGTTTTATGCTCCCCTGCATGGGTCGCTTTTGATTAAATTTCACGGATTCAGTCAATTAAGCTTTTTTTTTAACAGGTATAATTTTGACAGAGTTAAGATTTATTCGTATAGGAAAATGTTCGTTTGTCAAAAAAGGAAAAGATTATTTTGCTTTCCAGAATTGGCCTGACAAAGTCATTGTTTGCATTTTTGTTTTTGGCATTAAAAATATAATACTTTCTAAGAGCGTTCCGTGTATTGGAATCTCTTCTGACTCCAGGATTTCATAGAATGAGAAAAGGATTGTCAGGGAAATCAGAAACTTAAATTAAAAGTTTAATTCCCTGAACAGTCGAAACAATTGTGGGTGAGGAAAAGAAAGAATATTTTCCTCAATAAAGGTTTCCTTAGAAAAAGGAAATACAATTTGTATCATTTGATCCCTAACCACTTTGTCTTTCGGAAGTTATGCATAAAAAGATTTTGTTATTTTCCTCTTAATTTCTAAGGCTTACAGACTAAATGGTTTCAGAAAATAATCTTCCTTGCGATTTAAAAGTAAAAGAAGGGGAAAATGATGAATAAGAAGAGAGACATGGTGACAGAGCAAGCCTTTGATACCATTATAATCCTCCTTTCTACACTTACTAGTTTTAATCGTTAGCAGTAACTCATTCATTTCTATAAATACTAAAGTGTGAGTAGGGAAAAAGTGGTTTCTGGAAACACTTACGCCAGCATAAAGCTAGTGTATTATAGGACTAAGCCTGCTTATTGCATAAATAATCGAGAGCTGGTATCTGTCCGGAAGAACTCAAAACGAATACACTGCTACTTGACCTTATATGTAGTCCCAAGTAGTATGCCCAGCCTCAGGGAAAGCATCCGAGCAAAATAAACCTTCTAAGAACCATTTTTGAAATTACTTTACACTTCTTTTTAGGGAGAGAATGCCTTCGGTGTGAAGGTTAAGAAAAATGATAAAATACCTCTTTTTCCTTAAAAGAATCTTAAAGAAGAATGCAGCCTGTACCTCTCTGATCACTTCTGTAGCGAGAGGCAGCAGTCGCGACTGCCCTTTATGCTGAGGCGCCAGGCTCGGAATCATGGCGAAAGACCGCCTCCCACAGTCGTTGCCATGGATACAAGCTCTGCTCTTGCTCGCATCTCGGATGACAGTTACTCCCGACAATGCAAGCGCCGTGCTCTTTACGAGGCATTTTGTATGTAATGTTTACTTCAATCCTCACAATCTTTACACCGAGGAAGGAGGGTTTTACTCTCCCTATATTCCCAGTGAGGGAGTCACACACCCAGTGAGCTTAATTCGTTTCCCGAGGTGCCCTGGCTTTAAGGAACGGAAGCGTGTGATGTGAACCCAGTACTGTCTTTCGCTGAAAGCTGTGGTCTTAGCCCCTTCATGTACTTTACTCTGACTTAAAAGAAACTTTTACACTTGGTACTGTTCACACTATTCCGGCCAGAAAGCCGAGTCAAGATGACGTTATGCAGGGTTATGGAAAAAGCCATTGCATGTCCCCAGAGTCCACATGTCAAAAAAATTTTCCATACTAAATATTTTCCGTATTTCCCATCTTAAATATGAATTCTGAGAAGAGAACTTTTGCTAAGATGTCAAATGCATTCAGAAGGAACAGCAGTTGTACAAACTGCGTTTTTACACCCTAAAACACTAAGAAGGAATCGGGCAAAACCGTTTTATGCTCCCCTGCATGGGTCGCTTTTGATTAAATTTCACGGATTCAGTCAATTTAGCTTTTTTTTAAACAGGTATAATTTTGACAGAGTTAAGATTTATTCATATAGGAAAATGTTCGTTTGTCAAAAAAGGAAAAGATTATTTTGCTTTCCAGAATTGGCCTGACAAAGTCATTGTTTGCATTTTTGTTTTTGGCATTAAAAATATAATACTTTCTAAGAGCGTTCCGTGTATTGGAATCTCTTCTGACTCCAGGATTTCATAGAATGAGAAAAGGATTGTCAGGGAAATCAGAAACTTAAATTAAAAGTTTAATTCCCTGAACAGTCGAAACAATTGTGGGTGAGGAAAAGAAAGAATATTTTCCTCAATAAAGGTTTCCTTAGAAAAAGGAAATACAATTTGTATCATTTGATCCCTAACCACTTTGTCTTTCGGAAGTTATGCATAAAAAGATTTTGTTATTTTCCTCTTAATTTCTAAGGCTTACAGACTAAATGGTTTCAGAAAATAATCTTTCTTGCGATTTAAAAGTAAAAGAAGGGGAAAATGATGAATAAGAAGAGAGACATGGTGACAGAGCAAGCCTTTGATACCATTATAATCCTCCTTTCTACACTTACTAGTTTTAATCGTTAGCAGTAACTCATTCATTTCTATAAATACTAAAGTGTGAGTAGGGAAAAAGTGGTTTCTGGAAACACTTACGCCAGCATAAAGCTAGTGTATTATAGGACTAAGCCTGCTTATTGCATAAATAATCGAGAGCTGGTATCTGTCCGGAAGAACTCAAAACGAATACACTGCTACTTGACCTTATATGTAGTCCCAAGTAGTATGCCCAGCCTCAGGGAAAGCATCCGAGCAAAATAAACCTTCTAAGAACCATTTTTGAAATTACTTTACACTTCTTTTTAGGGAGAGAATGCCTTCGGTGTGAAGGTTAAGAAAAATGATAAAATACCTCTTTTTCCTTAAAAGAATCTTAAAGAAGAATGCAGCCTGTACCTCTCTGATCACTTCTGCAGCGAGAGGCAGCAGTCGCGACTGCCCTTTATGCTGAGGCGCCAGGCTCGGAATCATGGCGAAAGACCGCCTCCCACAGTCGTTGCCATGGATACAAGCTCTGCTCTTGCTCGCATCTCGGATGACAGTTACTCCCGACAATGCAAGCGCCGTGCTCTTTACGAGGCATTTTGTATGTAATGTTTACTTCAATCCTCACAATCTTTACACCGAGGAAGGAGGGTTTTACTCTCCCTATATTCCCAGTGAGGGAGTCACACACCCAGTGAGCTTAATTCGTTTCCCGAGGTGCCCTGGCTTTAAGGAACGGAAGCGTGTGATGTGAACCCAGTACTGTCTTTCGCTGAAAGCTGTGGTCTTAGCCACTTCATGTACTTTACTCTGACTTAAAAGAAACTTTTACACTTGGTACTGTTCACACTATTCCGGCCAGAAAGCCGAGTCAAGATGACGTTATGCAGGGTTATGGAAAAAGCCATTGCATGTCCCCAGAGTCCACATGTCAAAAAAATTTTCCATACTAAATATTTTCCGTATTTCCCATCTTAAATATGAATTCTGAGAAGAGAACTTTTGCTAAGATGTCAAATGCATTCAGAAGGAACAGCAGTTGTACAAACTGCGTTTTTACACCCTAAAACACTAAGAAGGAATCGGGCAAAACCGTTTTATGCTCCCCTGCATGGGTCGCTTTTGATTAAATTTCACGGATTCAGTCAATTAAGCTTTTTTTTTAACAGGTATAATTTTGACAGAGTTAAGATTTATTCATATAGGAAAATGTTCGTTTGTCAAAAAAGGAAAAGATTATTTTGCTTTCCAGAATTGGCCTGACAAAGTCATTGTTTGCATTTTTGTTTTTGGCATTAAAAATATAATACTTTCTAAGAGCGTTCCGTGTATTGGAATCTCTTCTGACTCCAGGATTTCATAGAATGAGAAAAGGATTGTCAGGGAAATCAGAAACTTAAATTAAAAGTTTAATTCCCTGAACAGTCGAAACAATTGTGGGTGAGGAAAAGAAAGAATATTTTCCTCAATAAAGGTTTCCTTAGAAAAAGGAAATACAATTTGTATCATTTGATCCCTAACCACTTTGTCTTTCGGAAGTTATGCATAAAAAGATTTTGTTATTTTCCTCTTAATTTCTAAGGCTTACAGACTAAATGGTTTCAGAAAATAATCTTTCTTGCGATTTAAAAGTAAAAGAAGGGGAAAATGATGAATAAGAAGAGAGACATGGTGACAGAGCAAGCCTTTGATACCATTATAATCCTCCTTTCTACACTTACTAGTTTTAATCGTTAGCAGTAACTCATTCATTTCTATAAATACTAAAGTGTGAGTAGGGAAAAAGTGGTTTCTGGAAACACTTACGCCAGCATAAAGCTAGTGTATTATAGGACTAAGCCTGCTTATTGCATAAATAATCGAGAGCTGGTATCTGTCCGGAAGAACTCAAAACGAATACACTGCTACTTGACCTTATATGTAGTCCCAAGTAGTATGCCCAGCCTCAGGGAAAGCATCCGAGCAAAATAAACCTTCTAAGAACCATTTTTGAAATTACTTTACACTTCTTTTTAGGGAGAGAATGCCTTCGGTGTGAAGGTTAAGAAAAATGATAAAATACCTCTTTTTCCTTAAAAGAATCTTAAAGAAGAATGCAGCCTGTACCTCTCTGATCACTTCTGTAGCGAGAGGCAGCAGTCGCGACTGCCCTTTATGCTGAGGCGCCAGGCTCGGAATCATGGCGAAAGACCGCCTCCCACAGTCGTTGCCATGGATACAAGCTCTGCTCTTGCTCGCATCTCGGATGACAGTTACTCCCGACAATGCAAGCGCCGTGCTCTTTACGAGGCATTTTGTATGTAATGTTTACTTCAATCCTCACAATCTTTACACCGAGGAAGGAGGGTTTTACTCTCCCTATATTCCCAGTGAGGGAGTCACACACCCAGTGAGCTTAATTCGTTTCCCGAGGTGCCCTGGCTTTAAGGAACGGAAGCGTGTGATGTGAACCCAGTACTGTCTTTCGCTGAAAGCTGTGGTCTTAGCCCCTTCATGTACTTTACTCTGACTTAAAAGAAACTTTTACACTTGGTACTGTTCACACTATTCCGGCCAGAAAGCCGAGTCAAGATGACGTTATGCAGGGTTATGGAAAAAGCCATTGCATGTCCCCAGAGTCCACATGTCAAAAAAATTTTCCATACTAAATATTTTCCGTATTTCCCATCTTAAATATGAATTCTGAGAAGAGAACTTTTGCTAAGATGTCAAATGCATTCAGAAGGAACAGCAGTTGTACAAACTGCGTTTTTACACCCTAAAACACTAAGAAGGAATCGGGCAAAACCGTTTTATGCTCCCCTGCATGGGTCGCTTTTGATTAAATTTCACGGATTCAGTCAATTTAGCTTTTTTTTAAACAGGTATAATTTTGACAGAGTTAAGATTTATTCATATAGGAAAATGTTCGTTTGTCAAAAAAGGAAAAGATTATTTTGCTTTCCAGAATTGGCCTGACAAAGTCATTGTTTGCATTTTTGTTTTTGGCATTAAAAATATAATACTTTCTAAGAGCGTTCCGTGTATTGGAATCTCTTCTGACTCCAGGATTTCATAGAATGAGAAAAGGATTGTCAGGGAAATCGGAAACTTAAATTAAAAGTTTAATTCCCTGAACAGTCGAAACAATTGTGGGTGAGGAAAAGAAAGAATATTTTCCTCAATAAAGGTTTCCTTAGAAAAAGGAAATACAATTTGTATCATTTGATCCCTAACCACTTTGTCTTTCGGAAGTTATGCATAAAAAGATTTTGTTATTTTCCTCTTAATTTCTAAGGCTTACAGACTAAATGGTTTCAGAAAATAATCTTTCTTGCGATTTAAAAGTAAAAGAAGGGGAAAATGATGAATAAGAAGAGAGACATGGTGACAGAGCAAGCCTTTGATACCATTATAATCCTCCTTTCTACACTTACTAGTTTTAATCGTTAGCAGTAACTCATTCATTTCTATAAATACTAAAGTGTGAGTAGGGAAAAAGTGGTTTCTGGAAACACTTACGCCAGCATAAAGCTAGTGTATTATAGGACTAAGCCTGCTTATTGCATAAATAATCGAGAGCTGGTATCTGTCCGGAAGAACTCAAAACGAATACACTGCTACTTGACCTTATATGTAGTCCCAAGTAGTATGCCCAGCCTCAGGGAAAGCATCCGAGCAAAATAAACCTTCTAAGAACCATTTTTGAAATTACTTTACACTTCTTTTTAGGGAGAGAATGCCTTCGGTGTGAAGGTTAAGAAAAATGATAAAATACCTCTTTTTCCTTAAAAGAATCTTAAAGAAGAATGCAGCCTGTACCTCTCTGATCACTTCTGTAGCGAGAGGCAGCAGTCGCGACTGCCCTTTATGCTGAGGCGCCAGGCTCGGAATCATGGCGAAAGACCGCCTCCCACAGTCGTTGCCATGGATACAAGCTGTGCTCTTGCTCGCATCTCGGATGACAGTTACTCCCGACAATGCAAGCGCCGTGCTCTTTACGAGGCATTTTGTATGTAATGTTTACTTCAATCCTCACAATCTTTACACCGAGGAAGGAGGGTTTTACTCTCCCTATATTCCCAGTGAGGGAGTCACACACCCAGTGAGCTTAATTCGTTTCCCGAGGTGCCCTGGCTTTAAGGAACGGAAGCGTGTGATGTGAACCCAGTACTGTCTTTCGCTGAAAGCTGTGGTCTTAGCCCCTTCATGTACTTTACTCTGACTTAAAAGAAACTTTTACACTTGGTACTGTTCACACTATTCCGGCCAGAAAGCCGAGTCAAGATGACGTTATGCAGGGTTATGGAAAAAGCCATTGCATGTCCCCAGAGTCCACATGTCAAAAAAATTTTCCATACTAAATATTTTCCGTATTTCCCATCTTAAATATGAATTCTGAGAAGAGAACTTTTGCTAAGATGTCAAATGCATTCAGAAGGAACAGCAGTTGTACAAACTGCGTTTTTACACCCTAAAACACTAAGAAGGAATCGGGCAAAACCGTTTTATGCTCCCCTGCATGGGTCGCTTTTGATTAAATTTCACGGATTCAGTCAATTAAGCTTTTTTTTTAACAGGTATAATTTTGACAGAGTTAAGATTTATTCGTATAGGAAAATGTTCGTTTGTCAAAAAAGGAAAAGATTATTTTGCTTTCCAGAATTGGCCTGACAAAGTCATTGTTTGCATTTTTGTTTTTGGCATTAAAAATATAATACTTTCTAAGAGCGTTCCGTGTATTGGAATCTCTTCTGACTCCAGGATTTCATAGAATGAGAAAAGGATTGTCAGGGAAATCAGAAACTTAAATTAAAAGTTTAATTCCCTGAACAGTCGAAACAATTGTGGGTGAGGAAAAGAAAGAATATTTTCCTCAATAAAGGTTTCCTTAGAAAAAGGAAATACAATTTGTATCATTTGATCCCTAACCACTTTGTCTTTCGGAAGTTATGCATAAAAAGATTTTGTTATTTTCCTCTTAATTTCTAAGGCTTACAGACTAAATGGTTTCAGAAAATAATCTTTCTTGCGATTTAAAAGTAAAAGAAGGGGAAAATGATGAATAAGAAGAGAGACATGGTGACAGAGCAAGCCTTTGATACCATTATAATCCTCCTTTCTACACTTACTAGTTTTAATCGTTAGCAGTAACTCATTCATTTCTATAAATACTAAAGTGTGAGTAGGGAAAAAGTGGTTTCTGGAAACACTTACGCCAGCATAAAGCTAGTGTATTATAGGACTAAGCCTGCTTATTGCATAAATAATCGAGAGCTGGTATCTGTCCGGAAGAACTCAAAACGAATACACTGCTACTTGACCTTATATGTAGTCCCAAGTAGTATGCCCAGCCTCAGGGAAAGCATCCGAGCAAAATAAACCTTCTAAGAACCATTTTTGAAATTACTTTACACTTCTTTTTAGGGAGAGAATGCCTTCGGTGTGAAGGTTAAGAAAAATGATAAAATACCTCTTTTTCCTTAAAAGAATCTTAAAGAAGAATGCAGCCTGTACCTCTCTGATCACTTCTGTAGCGAGAGGCAGCAGTCGCGACTGCCCTTTATGCTGAGGCGCCAGGCTCGGAATCATGGCGAAAGACCGCCTCCCACAGTCGTTGCCATGGATACAAGCTGTGCTCTTGCTCGCATCTCGGATGACAGTTACTCCCGACAATGCAAGCGCCGTGCTCTTTACGAGGCATTTTGTATGTAATGTTTACTTCAATCCTCACAATCTTTACACCGAGGAAGGAGGGTTTTACTCTCCCTATATTCCCAGTGAGGGAGTCACACACCCAGTGAGCTTAATTCGTTTCCCGAGGTGCCCTGGCTTTAAGGAACGGAAGCGTGTGATGTGAACCCAGTACTGTCTTTCGCTGAAAGCTGTGGTCTTAGCCACTTCATGTACTTTACTCTGACTTAAAAGAAACTTTTACACTTGGTACTGTTCACACTATTCCGGCCAGAAAGCCGAGTCAAGATGACGTTATGCAGGGTTATGGAAAAAGCCATTGCATGTCCCCAGAGTCCACATGTCAAAAAAATTTTCCATACTAAATATTTTCCGTATTTCCCATCTTAAATATGAATTCTGAGAAGAGAACTTTTGCTAAGATGTCAAATGCATTCAGTAGGAACAGCAGTTGTACAAACTGCGTTTTTACACCCTAAAACACTAGGAAGGAAACGGGCAAAACCGTTTTATGCTCCCCTGCATGGGTCGCTTTTGATTAAATTTCACGGATTCAGTCAATTAAGCTTTTTTTTTAACAGGTATAATTTTGACAGAGTTAAGATTTATTCGTATAGGAAAATGTTCGTTTGTCAAAAAAGGAAAAGATTATTTTGCTTTCCAGAATTGGCCTGACAAAGTCATTGTTTGCATTTTTGTTTTTGGCATTAAAAATATAATACTTTCTAAGAGCGTTCCGTGTATTGGAATCTCTTCTGACTCCAGGATTTCATAGAATGAGAAAAGGATTGTCAGGGAAATCAGAAACTTAAATTAAAAGTTTAATTCCCTGAACAGTCGAAACAATTGTGGGTGAGGAAAAGAAAGAATATTTTCCTCAATAAAGGTTTCCTTAGAAAAAGGAAATACAATTTGTATCATTTGATCCCTAACCACTTTGTCTTTCGGAAGTTATGCATAAAAAGATTTTGTTATTTTCCTCTTAATTTCTAAGGCTTACAGACTAAATGGTTTCAGAAAATAATCTTTCTTGCGATTTAAAAGTAAAAGAAGGGGAAAATGATGAATAAGAAGAGAGACATGGTGACAGAGCAAGCCTTTGATACCATTATAATCCTCCTTTCTACACTTACTAGTTTTAATCGTTAGCAGTAACTCATTCATTTCTATAAATACTAAAGTGTGAGTAGGGAAAAAGTGGTTTCTGGAAACACTTACGCCAGCATAAAGCTAGTGTATTATAGGACTAAGCCTGCTTATTGCATAAATAATCGAGAGCTGGTATCTGTCCGGAAGAACTCAAAACGAATACACTGCTACTTGACCTTATATGTAGTCCCAAGTAGTATGCCCAGCCTCAGGGAAAGCATCCGAGCAAAATAAACCTTCTAAGAACCATTTTTGAAATTACTTTACACTTCTTTTTAGGGAGAGAATGCCTTCGGTGTGAAGGTTAAGAAAAATGATAAAATACCTCTTTTTCCTTAAAAGAATCTTAAAGAAGAATGCAGCCTGTACCTCTCTGATCACTTCTGTAGCGAGAGGCAGCAGTCGCGACTGCCCTTTATGCTGAGGCGCCAGGCTCGGAATCATGGCGAAAGACCGCCTCCCACAGTCGTTGCCATGGATACAAGCTGTGCTCTTGCTCGCATCTCGGATGACAGTTACTCCCGACAATGCAAGCGCCGTGCTCTTTACGAGGCATTTTGTATGTAATGTTTACTTCAATCCTCACAATCTTTACACCGAGGAAGGAGGGTTTTACTCTCCCTATATTCCCAGTGAGGGAGTCACACACCCAGTGAGCTTAATTCGTTTCCCGAGGTGCCCTGGCTTTAAGGAACGGAAGCGTGTGATGTGAACCCAGTACTGTCTTTCGCTGAAAGCTGTGGTCTTAGCCCCTTCATGTACTTTACTCTGACTTAAAAGAAACTTTTACACTTGGTACTGTTCACACTATTCCGGCCAGAAAGCCGAGTCAAGATGACGTTATGCAGGGTTATGGAAAAAGCCATTGCATGTCCCCAGAGTCCACATGTCAAAAAAATTTTCCATACTAAATATTTTCCGTATTTCCCATCTTAAATATGAATTCTGAGAAGAGAACTTTTGCTAAGATGTCAAATGCATTCAGAAGGAACAGCAGTTGTACAAACTGCGTTTTTACACCCTAAAACACTAAGAAGGAATCGGGCAAAACAGTTTTATGCTCCCCTGCATGGGTCGCTTTTGATTAAATTTCACGGATTCAGTCAATTAAGCTTTTTTTTTAACAGGTATAATTTTGACAGAGTTAAGATTTATTCATATAGGAAAATGTTCGTTTGTCAAAAAAGGAAAAGATTATTTTGCTTTCCAGAATTGGCCTGACAAAGTCATTGTTTGCATTTTTGTTTTTGGCATTAAAAATATAATACTTTCTAAGAGCGTTCCGTGTATTGGAATCTCTTCTGACTCCAGGATTTCATAGAATGAGAAAAGGATTGTCAGGGAAATCAGAAACTTAAATTAAAAGTTTAATTCCCTGAACAGTCGAAACAATTGTGGGTGAGGAAAAGAAAGAATATTTTCCTCAATAAAGGTTTCCTTAGAAAAAGGAAATACAATTTGTATCATTTGATCCCTAACCACTTTGTCTTTCGGAAGTTATGCATAAAAAGATTTTGTTATTTTCCTCTTAATTTCTAAGGCTTACAGACTAAATGGTTTCAGAAAATAATCTTTCTTGCGATTTAAAAGTAAAAGAAGGGGAAAATGATGAATAAGAAGAGAGACATGGTGACAGAGCAAGCCTTTGATACCATTATAATCCTCCTTTCTACACTTACTAGTTTTAATCGTTAGCAGTAACTCATTCATTTCTATAAATACTAAAGTGTGAGTAGGGAAAAAGTGGTTTCTGGAAACACTTACGCCAGCATAAAGCTAGTGTATTATAGGACTAAGCCTGCTTATTGCATAAATAATCGAGAGCTGGTATCTGTCCGGAAGAACTCAAAACGAATACACTGCTACTTGACCTTATATGTAGTCCCAAGTAGTATGCCCAGCCTCAGGGAAAGCATCCGAGCAAAATAAACCTTCTAAGAACCATTTTTGAAATTACTTTACACTTCTTTTTAGGGAGAGAATGCCTTCGGTGTGAAGGTTAAGAAAAATGATAAAATACCTCTTTTTCCTTAAAAGAATCTTAAAGAAGAATGCAGCCTGTACCTCTCTGATCACTTCTGTAGCGAGAGGCAGCAGTCGCGACTGCCCTTTATGCTGAGGCGCCAGGCTCGGAATCATGGCGAAAGACCGCCTCCCACAGTCGTTGCCATGGATACAAGCTCTGCTCTTGCTCGCATCTCGGATGACAGTTACTCCCGACAATGCAAGCGCCGTGCTCTTTACGAGGCATTTTGTATGTAATGTTTACTTCAATCCTCACAATCTTTACACCGAGGAAGGAGGGTTTTACTCTCCCTATATTCCCAGTGAGGGAGTCACACACCCAGTGAGCTTAATTCGTTTCCCGAGGTGCCCTGGCTTTAAGGAACGGAAGCGTGTGATGTGAACCCAGTACTGTCTTTCGCTGAAAGCTGTGGTCTTAGCCCCTTCATGTACTTTACTCTGACTTAAAAGAAACTTTTACACTTGGTACTGTTCACACTATTCCGGCCAGAAAGCCGAGTCAAGATGACGTTATGCAGGGTTATGGAAAAAGCCATTGCATGTCCCCAGAGTCCACATGTCAAAAAAATTTTCCATACTAAATATTTTCCGTATTTCCCATCTTAAATATGAATTCTGAGAAGAGAACTTTTGCTAAGATGTCAAATGCATTCAGTAGGAACAGCAGTTGTACAAACTGCGTTTTTACACCCTAAAACACTAGGAAGGAAACGGGCAAAACCGTTTTATGCTCCCCTGCATGGGTCGCTTTTGATTAAATTTCACGGATTCAGTCAATTAAGCTTTTTTTTTAACAGGTATAATTTTGACAGAGTTAAGATTTATTCGTATAGGAAAATGTTCGTTTGTCAAAAAAGGAAAAGATTATTTTGCTTTCCAGAATTGGCCTGACAAAGTCATTGTTTGCATTTTTGTTTTTGGCATTAAAAATATAATACTTTCTAAGAGCGTTCCGTGTATTGGAATCTCTTCTGACTCCAGGATTTCATAGAATGAGAAAAGGATTGTCAGGGAAATCAGAAACTTAAATTAAAAGTTTAATTCCCTGAACAGTCGAAACAATTGTGGGTGAGGAAAAGAAAGAATATTTTCCTCAATAAAGGTTTCCTTAGAAAAAGGAAATACAATTTGTATCATTTGATCCCTAACCACTTTGTCTTTCGGAAGTTATGCATAAAAAGATTTTGTTATTTTCCTCTTAATTTCTAAGGCTTACAGACTAAATGGTTTCAGAAAATAATCTTTCTTGCGATTTAAAAGTAAAAGAAGGGGAAAATGATGAATAAGAAGAGAGACATGGTGACAGAGCAAGCCTTTGATACCATTATAATCCTCCTTTCTACACTTACTAGTTTTAATCGTTAGCAGTAACTCATTCATTTCTATAAATACTAAAGTGTGAGTAGGGAAAAAGTGGTTTCTGGAAACACTTACGCCAGCATAAAGCTAGTGTATTATAGGACTAAGCCTGCTTATTGCATAAATAATCGAGAGCTGGTATCTGTCCGGAAGAACTCAAAACGAATACACTGCTACTTGACCTTATATGTAGTCCCAAGTAGTATGCCCAGCCTCAGGGAAAGCATCCGAGCAAAATAAACCTTCTAAGAACCATTTTTGAAATTACTTTACACTTCTTTTTAGGGAGAGAATGCCTTCGGTGTGAAGGTTAAGAAAAATGATAAAATACCTCTTTTTCCTTAAAAGAATCTTAAAGAAGAATGCAGCCTGTACCTCTCTGATCACTTCTGTAGCGAGAGGCAGCAGTCGCGACTGCCCTTTATGCTGAGGCGCCAGGCTCGGAATCATGGCGAAAGACCGCCTCCCACAGTCGTTGCCATGGATACAAGCTGTGCTCTTGCTCGCATCTCGGATGACAGTTACTCCCGACAATGCAAGCGCCGTGCTCTTTACGAGGCATTTTGTATGTAATGTTTACTTCAATCCTCACAATCTTTACACCGAGGAAGGAGGGTTTTACTCTCCCTATATTCCCAGTGAGGGAGTCACACACCCAGTGAGCTTAATTCGTTTCCCGAGGTGCCCTGGCTTTAAGGAACGGAAGCGTGTGATGTGAACCCAGTACTGTCTTTCGCTGAAAGCTGTGGTCTTAGCCCCTTCATGTACTTTACTCTGACTTAAAAGAAACTTTTACACTTGGTACTGTTCACACTATTCCGGCCAGAAAGCCGAGTCAAGATGACGTTATGCAGGGTTATGGAAAAAGCCATTGCATGTCCCCAGAGTCCACATGTCAAAAAAATTTTCCATACTAAATATTTTCCGTATTTCCCATCTTAAATATGAATTCTGAGAAGAGAACTTTTGCTAAGATGTCAAATGCATTCAGAAGGAACAGCAGTTGTACAAACTGCGTTTTTACACCCTAAAACACTAAGAAGGAATCGGGCAAAACAGTTTTATGCTCCCCTGCATGGGTCGCTTTTGATTAAATTTCACGGATTCAGTCAATTAAGCTTTTTTTTTAACAGGTATAATTTTGACAGAGTTAAGATTTATTCATATAGGAAAATGTTCGTTTGTCAAAAAAGGAAAAGATTATTTTGCTTTCCAGAATTGGCCTGACAAAGTCATTGTTTGCATTTTTGTTTTTGGCATTAAAAATATAATACTTTCTAAGAGCGTTCCGTGTATTGGAATCTCTTCTGACTCCAGGATTTCATAGAATGAGAAAAGGATTGTCAGGGAAATCAGAAACTTAAATTAAAAGTTTAATTCCCTGAACAGTCGAAACAATTGTGGGTGAGGAAAAGAAAGAATATTTTCCTCAATAAAGGTTTCCTTAGAAAAAGGAAATACAATTTGTATCATTTGATCCCTAACCACTTTGTCTTTCGGAAGTTATGCATAAAAAGATTTTGTTATTTTCCTCTTAATTTCTAAGGCTTACAGACTAAATGGTTTCAGAAAATAATCTTTCTTGCGATTTAAAAGTAAAAGAAGGGGAAAATGATGAATAAGAAGAGAGACATGGTGACAGAGCAAGCCTTTGATACCATTATAATCCTCCTTTCTACACTTACTAGTTTTAATCGTTAGCAGTAACTCATTCATTTCTATAAATACTAAAGTGTGAGTAGGGAAAAAGTGGTTTCTGGAAACACTTACGCCAGCATAAAGCTAGTGTATTATAGGACTAAGCCTGCTTATTGCATAAATAATCGAGAGCTGGTATCTGTCCGGAAGAACTCAAAACGAATACACTGCTACTTGACCTTATATGTAGTCCCAAGTAGTATGCCCAGCCTCAGGGAAAGCATCCGAGCAAAATAAACCTTCTAAGAACCATTTTTGAAATTACTTTACACTTCTTTTTAGGGAGAGAATGCCTTCGGTGTGAAGGTTAAGAAAAATGATAAAATACCTCTTTTTCCTTAAAAGAATCTTAAAGAAGAATGCAGCCTGTACCTCTCTGATCACTTCTGTAGCGAGAGGCAGCAGTCGCGACTGCCCTTTATGCTGAGGCGCCAGGCTCGGAATCATGGCGAAAGACCGCCTCCCACAGTCGTTGCCATGGATACAAGCTCTGCTCTTGCTCGCATCTCGGATGACAGTTACTCCCGACAATGCAAGCGCCGTGCTCTTTACGAGGCATTTTGTATGTAATGTTTACTTCAATCCTCACAATCTTTACACCGAGGAAGGAGGGTTTTACTCTCCCTATATTCCCAGTGAGGGAGTCACACACCCAGTGAGCTTAATTCGTTTCCCGAGGTGCCCTGGCTTTAAGGAACGGAAGCGTGTGATGTGAACCCAGTACTGTCTTTCGCTGAAAGCTGTGGTCTTAGCCACTTCATGTACTTTACTCTGACTTAAAAGAAACTTTTACACTTGGTACTGTTCACACTATTCCGGCCAGAAAGCCGAGTCAAGATGACGTTATGCAGGGTTATGGAAAAAGCCATTGCATGTCCCCAGAGTCCACATGTCAAAAAAATTTTCCATACTAAATATTTTCCGTATTTCCCATCTTAAATATGAATTCTGAGAAGAGAACTTTTGCTAAGATGTCAAATGCATTCAGAAGGAACAGCAGTTGTACAAACTGCGTTTTTACACCCTAAAACACTAAGAAGGAATCGGGCAAAACAGTTTTATGCTCCCCTGCATGGGTCGCTTTTGATTAAATTTCACGGATTCAGTCAATTAAGCTTTTTTTTTAACAGGTATAATTTTGACAGAGTTAAGATTTATTCATATAGGAAAATGTTCGTTTGTCAAAAAAGGAAAAGATTATTTTGCTTTCCAGAATTGGCCTGACAAAGTCATTGTTTGCATTTTTGTTTTTGGCATTAAAAATATAATACTTTCTAAGAGCGTTCCGTGTATTGGAATCTCTTCTGACTCCAGGATTTCATAGAATGAGAAAAGGATTGTCAGGGAAATCAGAAACTTAAATTAAAAGTTTAATTCCCTGAACAGTCGAAACAATTGTGGGTGAGGAAAAGAAAGAATATTTTCCTCAATAAAGGTTTCCTTAGAAAAAGGAAATACAATTTGTATCATTTGATCCCTAACCACTTTGTCTTTCGGAAGTTATGCATAAAAAGATTTTGTTATTTTCCTCTTAATTTCTAAGGCTTACAGACTAAATGGTTTCAGAAAATAATCTTTCTTGCGATTTAAAAGTAAAAGAAGGGGAAAATGATGAATAAGAAGAGAGACATGGTGACAGAGCAAGCCTTTGATACCATTATAATCCTCCTTTCTACACTTACTAGTTTTAATCGTTAGCAGTAACTCATTCATTTCTATAAATACTAAAGTGTGAGTAGGGAAAAAGTGGTTTCTGGAAACACTTACGCCAGCATAAAGCTAGTGTATTATAGGACTAAGCCTGCTTATTGCATAAATAATCGAGAGCTGGTATCTGTCCGGAAGAACTCAAAACGAATACACTGCTACTTGACCTTATATGTAGTCCCAAGTAGTATGCCCAGCCTCAGGGAAAGCATCCGAGCAAAATAAACCTTCTAAGAACCATTTTTGAAATTACTTTACACTTCTTTTTAGGGAGAGAATGCCTTCGGTGTGAAGGTTAAGAAAAATGATAAAATACCTCTTTTTCCTTAAAAGAATCTTAAAGAAGAATGCAGCCTGTACCTCTCTGATCACTTCTGTAGCGAGAGGCAGCAGTCGCGACTGCCCTTTATGCTGAGGCGCCAGGCTCGGAATCATGGCGAAAGACCGCCTCCCACAGTCGTTGCCATGGATACAAGCTGTGCTCTTGCTCGCATCTCGGATGACAGTTACTCCCGACAATGCAAGCGCCGTGCTCTTTACGAGGCATTTTGTATGTAATGTTTACTTCAATCCTCACAATCTTTACACCGAGGAAGGAGGGTTTTACTCTCCCTATATTCCCAGTGAGGGAGTCACACACCCAGTGAGCTTAATTCGTTTCCCGAGGTGCCCTGGCTTTAAGGAACGGAAGCGTGTGATGTGAACCCAGTACTGTCTTTCGCTGAAAGCTGTGGTCTTAGCCCCTTCATGTACTTTACTCTGACTTAAAAGAAACTTTTACACTTGGTACTGTTCACACTATTCCGGCCAGAAAGCCGAGTCAAGATGACGTTATGCAGGGTTATGGAAAAAGCCATTGCATGTCCCCAGAGTCCACATGTCAAAAAAATTTTCCATACTAAATATTTTCCGTATTTCCCATCTTAAATATGAATTCTGAGAAGAGAACTTTTGCTAAGATGTCAAATGCATTCAGAAGGAACAGCAGTTGTACAAACTGCGTTTTTACACCCTAAAACACTAAGAAGGAATCGGGCAAAACCGTTTTATGCTCCCCTGCATGGGTCGCTTTTGATTAAATTTCACGGATTCAGTCAATTAAGCTTTTTTTTTAACAGGTATAATTTTGACAGAGTTAAGATTTATTCATATAGGAAAATGTTCGTTTGTCAAAAAAGGAAAAGATTATTTTGCTTTCCAGAATTGGCCTGACAAAGTCATTGTTTGCATTTTTGTTTTTGGCATTAAAAATATAATACTTTCTAAGAGCGTTCCGTGTATTGGAATCTCTTCTGACTCCAGGATTTCATAGAATGAGAAAAGGATTGTCAGGGAAATCAGAAACTTAAATTAAAAGTTTAATTCCCTGAACAGTCGAAACAATTGTGGGTGAGGAAAAGAAAGAATATTTTCCTCAATAAAGGTTTCCTTAGAAAAAGGAAATACAATTTGTATCATTTGATCCCTAACCACTTTGTCTTTCGGAAGTTATGCATAAAAAGATTTTGTTATTTTCCTCTTAATTTCTAAGGCTTACAGACTAAATGGTTTCAGAAAATAATCTTTCTTGCGATTTAAAAGTAAAAGAAGGGGAAAATGATGAATAAGAAGAGAGACATGGTGACAGAGCAAGCCTTTGATACCATTATAATCCTCCTTTCTACACTTACTAGTTTTAATCGTTAGCAGTAACTCATTCATTTCTATAAATACTAAAGTGTGAGTAGGGAAAAAGTGGTTTCTGGAAACACTTACGCCAGCATAAAGCTAGTGTATTATAGGACTAAGCCTGCTTATTGCATAAATAATCGAGAGCTGGTATCTGTCCGGAAGAACTCAAAACGAATACACTGCTACTTGACCTTATATGTAGTCCCAAGTAGTATGCCCAGCCTCAGGGAAAGCATCCGAGCAAAATAAACCTTCTAAGAACCATTTTTGAAATTACTTTACACTTCTTTTTAGGGAGAGAATGCCTTCGGTGTGAAGGTTAAGAAAAATGATAAAATACCTCTTTTTCCTTAAAAGAATCTTAAAGAAGAATGCAGCCTGTACCTCTCTGATCACTTCTGTAGCGAGAGGCAGCAGTCGCGACTGCCCTTTATGCTGAGGCGCCAGGCTCGGAATCATGGCGAAAGACCGCCTCCCACAGTCGTTGCCATGGATACAAGCTCTGCTCTTGCTCGCATCTCGGATGACAGTTACTCCCGACAATGCAAGCGCCGTGCTCTTTACGAGGCATTTTGTATGTAATGTTTACTTCAATCCTCACAATCTTTACACCGAGGAAGGAGGGTTTTACTCTCCCTATATTCCCAGTGAGGGAGTCACACACCCAGTGAGCTTAATTCGTTTCCCGAGGTGCCCTGGCTTTAAGGAACGGAAGCGTGTGATGTGAACCCAGTACTGTCTTTCGCTGAAAGCTGTGGTCTTAGCCACTTCATGTACTTTACTCTGACTTAAAAGAAACTTTTACACTTGGTACTGTTCACACTATTCCGGCCAGAAAGCCGAGTCAAGATGACGTTATGCAGGGTTATGGAAAAAGCCATTGCATGTCCCCAGAGTCCACATGTCAAAAAAATTTTCCATACTAAATATTTTCCGTATTTCCCATCTTAAATATGAATTCTGAGAAGAGAACTTTTGCTAAGATGTCAAATGCATTCAGAAGGAACAGCAGTTGTACAAACTGCGTTTTTACACCCTAAAACACTAAGAAGGAATCGGGCAAAACAGTTTTATGCTCCCCTGCATGGGTCGCTTTTGATTAAATTTCACGGATTCAGTCAATTAAGCTTTTTTTTTAACAGGTATAATTTTGACAGAGTTAAGATTTATTCATATAGGAAAATGTTCGTTTGTCAAAAAAGGAAAAGATTATTTTGCTTTCCAGAATTGGCCTGACAAAGTCATTGTTTGCATTTTTGTTTTTGGCATTAAAAATATAATACTTTCTAAGAGCGTTCCGTGTATTGGAATCTCTTCTGACTCCAGGATTTCATAGAATGAGAAAAGGATTGTCAGGGAAATCAGAAACTTAAATTAAAAGTTTAATTCCCTGAACAGTCGAAACAATTGTGGGTGAGGAAAAGAAAGAATATTTTCCTCAATAAAGGTTTCCTTAGAAAAAGGAAATACAATTTGTATCATTTGATCCCTAACCACTTTGTCTTTCGGAAGTTATGCATAAAAAGATTTTGTTATTTTCCTCTTAATTTCTAAGGCTTACAGACTAAATGGTTTCAGAAAATAATCTTTCTTGCGATTTAAAAGTAAAAGAAGGGGAAAATGATGAATAAGAAGAGAGACATGGTGACAGAGCAAGCCTTTGATACCATTATAATCCTCCTTTCTACACTTACTAGTTTTAATCGTTAGCAGTAACTCATTCATTTCTATAAATACTAAAGTGTGAGTAGGGAAAAAGTGGTTTCTGGAAACACTTACGCCAGCATAAAGCTAGTGTATTATAGGACTAAGCCTGCTTATTGCATAAATAATCGAGAGCTGGTATCTGTCCGGAAGAACTCAAAACGAATACACTGCTACTTGACCTTATATGTAGTCCCAAGTAGTATGCCCAGCCTCAGGGAAAGCATCCGAGCAAAATAAACCTTCTAAGAACCATTTTTGAAATTACTTTACACTTCTTTTTAGGGAGAGAATGCCTTCGGTGTGAAGGTTAAGAAAAATGATAAAATACCTCTTTTTCCTTAAAAGAATCTTAAAGAAGAATGCAGCCTGTACCTCTCTGATCACTTCTGTAGCGAGAGGCAGCAGTCGCGACTGCCCTTTATGCTGAGGCGCCAGGCTCGGAATCATGGCGAAAGACCGCCTCCCACAGTCGTTGCCATGGATACAAGCTGTGCTCTTGCTCGCATCTCGGATGACAGTTACTCCCGACAATGCAAGCGCCGTGCTCTTTACGAGGCATTTTGTATGTAATGTTTACTTCAATCCTCACAATCTTTACACCGAGGAAGGAGGGTTTTACTCTCCCTATATTCCCAGTGAGGGAGTCACACACCCAGTGAGCTTAATTCGTTTCCCGAGGTGCCCTGGCTTTAAGGAACGGAAGCGTGTGATGTGAACCCAGTACTGTCTTTCGCTGAAAGCTGTGGTCTTAGCCCCTTCATGTACTTTACTCTGACTTAAAAGAAACTTTTACACTTGGTACTGTTCACACTATTCCGGCCAGAAAGCCGAGTCAAGATGACGTTATGCAGGGTTATGGAAAAAGCCATTGCATGTCCCCAGAGTCCACATGTCAAAAAAATTTTCCATACTAAATATTTTCCGTATTTCCCATCTTAAATATGAATTCTGAGAAGAGAACTTTTGCTAAGATGTCAAATGCATTCAGAAGGAACAGCAGTTGTACAAACTGCGTTTTTACACCCTAAAACACTAAGAAGGAATCGGGCAAAACAGTTTTATGCTCCCCTGCATGGGTCGCTTTTGATTAAATTTCACGGATTCAGTCAATTAAGCTTTTTTTTTAACAGGTATAATTTTGACAGAGTTAAGATTTATTCATATAGGAAAATGTTCGTTTGTCAAAAAAGGAAAAGATTATTTTGCTTTCCAGAATTGGCCTGACAAAGTCATTGTTTGCATTTTTGTTTTTGGCATTAAAAATATAATACTTTCTAAGAGCGTTCCGTGTATTGGAATCTCTTCTGACTCCAGGATTTCATAGAATGAGAAAAGGATTGTCAGGGAAATCAGAAACTTAAATTAAAAGTTTAATTCCCTGAACAGTCGAAACAATTGTGGGTGAGGAAAAGAAAGAATATTTTCCTCAATAAAGGTTTCCTTAGAAAAAGGAAATACAATTTGTATCATTTGATCCCTAACCACTTTGTCTTTCGGAAGTTATGCATAAAAAGATTTTGTTATTTTCCTCTTAATTTCTAAGGCTTACAGACTAAATGGTTTCAGAAAATAATCTTTCTTGCGATTTAAAAGTAAAAGAAGGGGAAAATGATGAATAAGAAGAGAGACATGGTGACAGAGCAAGCCTTTGATACCATTATAATCCTCCTTTCTACACTTACTAGTTTTAATCGTTAGCAGTAACTCATTCATTTCTATAAATACTAAAGTGTGAGTAGGGAAAAAGTGGTTTCTGGAAACACTTACGCCAGCATAAAGCTAGTGTATTATAGGACTAAGCCTGCTTATTGCATAAATAATCGAGAGCTGGTATCTGTCCGGAAGAACTCAAAACGAATACACTGCTACTTGACCTTATATGTAGTCCCAAGTAGTATGCCCAGCCTCAGGGAAAGCATCCGAGCAAAATAAACCTTCTAAGAACCATTTTTGAAATTACTTTACACTTCTTTTTAGGGAGAGAATGCCTTCGGTGTGAAGGTTAAGAAAAATGATAAAATACCTCTTTTTCCTTAAAAGAATCTTAAAGAAGAATGCAGCCTGTACCTCTCTGATCACTTCTGTAGCGAGAGGCAGCAGTCGCGACTGCCCTTTATGCTGAGGCGCCAGGCTCGGAATCATGGCGAAAGACCGCCTCCCACAGTCGTTGCCATGGATACAAGCTGTGCTCTTGCTCGCATCTCGGATGACAGTTACTCCCGACAATGCAAGCGCCGTGCTCTTTACGAGGCATTTTGTATGTAATGTTTACTTCAATCCTCACAATCTTTACACCGAGGAAGGAGGGTTTTACTCTCCCTATATTCCCAGTGAGGGAGTCACACACCCAGTGAGCTTAATTCGTTTCCCGAGGTGCCCTGGCTTTAAGGAACGGAAGCGTGTGATGTGAACCCAGTACTGTCTTTCGCTGAAAGCTGTGGTCTTAGCCCCTTCATGTACTTTACTCTGACTTAAAAGAAACTTTTACACTTGGTACTGTTCACACTATTCCGGCCAGAAAGCCGAGTCAAGATGACGTTATGCAGGGTTATGGAAAAAGCCATTGCATGTCCCCAGAGTCCACATGTCAAAAAAATTTTCCATACTAAATATTTTCCGTATTTCCCATCTTAAATATGAATTCTGAGAAGAGAACTTTTGCTAAGATGTCAAATGCATTCAGAAGGAACAGCAGTTGTACAAACTGCGTTTTTACACCCTAAAACACTAAGAAGGAATCGGGCAAAACAGTTTTATGCTCCCCTGCATGGGTCGCTTTTGATTAAATTTCACGGATTCAGTCAATTAAGCTTTTTTTTTAACAGGTATAATTTTGACAGAGTTAAGATTTATTCATATAGGAAAATGTTCGTTTGTCAAAAAAGGAAAAGATTATTTTGCTTTCCAGAATTGGCCTGACAAAGTCATTGTTTGCATTTTTGTTTTTGGCATTAAAAATATAATACTTTCTAAGAGCGTTCCGTGTATTGGAATCTCTTCTGACTCCAGGATTTCATAGAATGAGAAAAGGATTGTCAGGGAAATCAGAAACTTAAATTAAAAGTTTAATTCCCTGAACAGTCGAAACAATTGTGGGTGAGGAAAAGAAAGAATATTTTCCTCAATAAAGGTTTCCTTAGAAAAAGGAAATACAATTTGTATCATTTGATCCCTAACCACTTTGTCTTTCGGAAGTTATGCATAAAAAGATTTTGTTATTTTCCTCTTAATTTCTAAGGCTTACAGACTAAATGGTTTCAGAAAATAATCTTTCTTGCGATTTAAAAGTAAAAGAAGGGGAAAATGATGAATAAGAAGAGAGACATGGTGACAGAGCAAGCCTTTGATACCATTATAATCCTCCTTTCTACACTTACTAGTTTTAATCGTTAGCAGTAACTCATTCATTTCTATAAATACTAAAGTGTGAGTAGGGAAAAAGTGGTTTCTGGAAACACTTACGCCAGCATAAAGCTAGTGTATTATAGGACTAAGCCTGCTTATTGCATAAATAATCGAGAGCTGGTATCTGTCCGGAAGAACTCAAAACGAATACACTGCTACTTGACCTTATATGTAGTCCCAAGTAGTATGCCCAGCCTCAGGGAAAGCATCCGAGCAAAATAAACCTTCTAAGAACCATTTTTGAAATTACTTTACACTTCTTTTTAGGGAGAGAATGCCTTCGGTGTGAAGGTTAAGAAAAATGATAAAATACCTCTTTTTCCTTAAAAGAATCTTAAAGAAGAATGCAGCCTGTACCTCTCTGATCACTTCTGTAGCGAGAGGCAGCAGTCGCGACTGCCCTTTATGCTGAGGCGCCAGGCTCGGAATCATGGCGAAAGACCGCCTCCCACAGTCGTTGCCATGGATACAAGCTGTGCTCTTGCTCGCATCTCGGATGACAGTTACTCCCGACAATGCAAGCGCCGTGCTCTTTACGAGGCATTTTGTATGTAATGTTTACTTCAATCCTCACAATCTTTACACCGAGGAAGGAGGGTTTTACTCTCCCTATATTCCCAGTGAGGGAGTCACACACCCAGTGAGCTTAATTCGTTTCCCGAGGTGCCCTGGCTTTAAGGAACGGAAGCGTGTGATGTGAACCCAGTACTGTCTTTCGCTGAAAGCTGTGGTCTTAGCCCCTTCATGTACTTTACTCTGACTTAAAAGAAACTTTTACACTTGGTACTGTTCACACTATTCCGGCCAGAAAGCCGAGTCAAGATGACGTTATGCAGGGTTATGGAAAAAGCCATTGCATGTCCCCAGAGTCCACATGTCAAAAAAATTTTCCATACTAAATATTTTCCGTATTTCCCATCTTAAATATGAATTCTGAGAAGAGAACTTTTGCTAAGATGTCAAATGCATTCAGAAGGAACAGCAGTTGTACAAACTGCGTTTTTACACCCTAAAACACTAAGAAGGAATCGGGCAAAACCGTTTTATGCTCCCCTGCATGGGTCGCTTTTGATTAAATTTCACGGATTCAGTCAATTAAGCTTTTTTTTTAACAGGTATAATTTTGACAGAGTTAAGATTTATTCATATAGGAAAATGTTCGTTTGTCAAAAAAGGAAAAGATTATTTTGCTTTCCAGAATTGGCCTGACAAAGTCATTGTTTGCATTTTTGTTTTTGGCATTAAAAATATAATACTTTCTAAGAGCGTTCCGTGTATTGGAATCTCTTCTGACTCCAGGATTTCATAGAATGAGAAAAGGATTGTCAGGGAAATCAGAAACTTAAATTAAAAGTTTAATTCCCTGAACAGTCGAAACAATTGTGGGTGAGGAAAAGAAAGAATATTTTCCTCAATAAAGGTTTCCTTAGAAAAAGGAAATACAATTTGTATCATTTGATCCCTAA